>NC_044555.1:114263414-114399931 GCF_007565055.1 Rhinopithecus roxellana | reverse complement strand
TCAGTATGAAAAAATGTGGGTGCTTTTCTAAATAACTAGGATTAGAAACAGCAATACCATCCCATGTGGTCACCAATTAGAGTCATGAATACACCTGTATCATATTAATGGACATTCAGCTGCACTTTTAAGCAGAATGCATTCTTCCAGGCCCTGCATTTAATTTCCATACCAGAGGAAGCATTTGGGAAAGGCAGAATTATTTGAGTGCATTCCCAGTTGAAACCTGTAAACATCTACTGAACTTCTTTCTGTGCCAGCCACTGAACTGTGAGGAACGCTGAGATGAGTCAGACGTGGATTCCCTGTGGAAAATAAGATGAGATATGGCATGACCAAGGGACTGCATTTTAAGGAAGGTATAGATGTCTTTGAGGCTCAAAGAAGGACAGATCTCAGAAGACAGATTGGGTCTATGGAGGAAGTTGTATCTGGAAGGGCTTTTATGGATGGAGAGCTCTTCTTTAGTGGTGTAGAAGGAAGCTGTTCAAGAAGCAACAGCACGGGGGAAGGGGGTGTGGGGCAGGTTGACTCCTCTCTGCACCATCATAGCCCTGCCCATGTCACACGTACATCACTCCTCCACCCTCATGTGCTCACTGCTCAGTCTCTGTCTCAGCACTGTGACCTCCATGTGAGTAGAATCCACCATGTTCTCATCTCCTTAGCCCCATTTCTACATAAAATAACATGTGGCAATTTGACAATCAAGAGAGTCATCAATATTTGTTCAACTGATGGATGTATAGGTGAAAGTGAGTGGCCCCAGGCCAGGCACACTTAGGAAGTGGAAGAGCTGGAAACCAGACCAAAGTATGACTAACTCCAAATCCTGGGATTTAAAACACTATGTGGTGAGAGCCCCTGAGAAGCAGAGCAAATACTAGAAGAGAGAAGTTATGAAGCATCACCTCTTCCCACCACGTGGAATAGAAATCATGAACATCGCACCTGATCATCACTCACTGTTTGCTTTATTATGGATTGGAGAAAGGTGCTGTCTTAATTATGGGGGAAGCAGAAGGCATCCTGAGACAGCCAAGTGTTCACATCCCCCCCATATCTGTGCTGTACGGTTCAAATGGAGCAATTGCCTGGGTTAAGACGCATAATACCTGTAACAAAGGGAAAGTCAGGATGATGCATTGACGTCCACAGAACTAGGCTCGAGTCCCAGCAGGGCCACTTGCTACCTATGTAACTTGAGGCATTCACTAACTCTCAGCCTGTTTCCTCAGGAAATAATGCCAGCGGTGTGCTGAAGAGTCACCGTGGTGAATAACAAGAGCCAGTGAAGAAGTGCCTGTGACCTACACGTGCTGTCCATGTCAGGTCCAGTTACTCAAACAGATGTGTACGTCCTTTCCCAACCAAACTCAAGGCAGAGGAGTGCAAGGGAGCTCCTCAGGCAGGAGTTGCAATGGGGAGTGTGCACTCGCCAATAGCTTGGTGTCTGTTATGACTTAACACGGTGTGAGGTCTGTATATGATTCAATCAAGGTTAGCGTGTACCTGAATGTGCCACTGGGAAAGTGAGGACTTGGTCATGAGATTGGATTTTGCACGTGAATGTTGTAGGTGAGGTAGAGTGTGGTTCTCTGCAGTACACATTTTTCCGATCTGTCAGGGTCCATGCCATTGCAGGTGTTCAATATTTTTGCAGTCCCCCTAGCTTATAGGACGTGCATCTGCACTCAGACAAGCATGGGACTGAGTTCGGGAGCACCACACACTGAGTTTCCAAAGAACCCTCTTGATTCACGAACTAGGGGATGGCTTAAGGGAGATGACTATAAGCACCAAGACCACAGAGCCCTCCAGAAGGACCAGGGCTAGACTCTTGCTCCACACCGCAGCCGCTTCCTCCCAAGCTGTCCCAAGAGTGCTGTGACACTGCACAAACTGAGTTCTTCCTAGTCATCATGATAGCAAATTGGGCTGACTTATGGAGGCTCCCTTTGTGCCAGGAGCTTTAAAGGCATGAATCTCCTTGAAATTCCCAATAGCTCCACGAAGTGAAGGAAGCACTGTGATCATCCCCATTTCACAGATGATAAAAGAGACTCACAAGGTAAAGAGATCAAAGTTTTTGAGTCCTTCCCACAGATCCTCCTGGGAGTACCCATCATTCAGAGGGGTACCTGCTAGGGGTACCCAACTACCACTGGGCAAATAGCCCCACCTCCTACACATCCACAAAGAAAAGAGGCATAACTGGCTTACAGTTCCACAGGCTGTACAGGCAGCATGGCTGGGGTGGTGGTGGTGGGGGGGGGGTGTCAGTAAACTTTCAATCATGGCATAAGGCAAAGGGGAAGCAGGCACATCTTACATGGCCAGAGCAGCAGGAAGTGAGAGGGTGCAAGTGCTACAAACTTTGAAACAACAAGATCTCATGGCAACTCACTCACTGTCACAAGAACTGCACCTAATTGGAAGTCCACCAGCATGATCCGTTCACCTCCCTCCAGGTCCCAACTCCATCGATGGGGATAAAAATTTGACATGAGATTTGGCAGGGACACAGACCCAAACCAAATCACTAATCAGCAGGGAAATGCAAAGTAAAACCACAGTGAGATACCACCTTACTCCTCTAAGAACAGACATTATTTAAAAGTCAAAAACAATAGATGATGTGGATATGAAGTATAGGAAACACACGCTGCTGGTGGGAATGTACATTTGTTCAACCTCTATGGAATCCAGTATGGAGATTTCCTTAAAAACTAAAATAAATCTATTGTTCAATACAGCAGTCCCACTACTGGATATCTACCCAAAGGAAAAGAAGTCATTATATAAAAAGACACTTGCATATGTGTGTTTATAGCACCCCAATTCTCAATTGCAAAGGTGTGGAATCAACCTAATTACCCATTGACTAATGTGTGCATAAAGAAAATGTGGTACATGTACACCATGGAATACTACTCAGTTATAAAAAGAAATAAAATAATATCTATTGTAGAAACTTGGATATAGCTGTAGGCTATTATTCTAGGTGAAGTAACTCAGGAGTGGAAAACCAAGAACTGTATATTCTCACTTATAAATGAGAGCTAAGCTATGACTATGCAAAGGCATACAGATTGATATAATGGACTTTAGAGACTTAGAAGCAGGAAGCTCAGGAGGGCTAGGGATTAAGAAAAAAAAAACTACATAATAAATACAATGTACACTACTTGGGTGATAGGTGCACTAAAATCTCAGAATTCACCACTATAATTCATCCACGTGATGAGAAACATTTGTACCCCCAAAGCTATTGAAAAATGTATTTATTTAAAATAAGGCTGAGGGTCAAAACACACTAGCTAAAGACAGCAGAAAATCAGAGTCCTGGGACAAGGATGCTAAAGAATCAGGAAATCAGGACACCGTGTCACACGGGTTGGTGAAAGTTATGACCCTTGTCTTTTGCCAAAGTGATTAACAGCAAAATCAAGTACATATGGGCTCTGTGTGCTTGTATTTTGGGCCTTTAAGGAAGCTGGGAAGGGAGAGGCTACATCCAATTCAGAGGCCAGTCTTGGCAGGAAGAGGCAATTGGAAGAGGGAGTGGACATGGGCAGCTTAGAGGAGAGAAGAGCCCTTATGACCTGCAGAAAGAAAAGAGGAAGGCACAGGATGCCCGTTTAGGCTGAGAGGCAGCCCTGGGGCTGAGCAGTTGGTAGGACTATCTGCAGCTCCCGGGTAAATGCTGATTCAAGAGTAGGTGTTTCCGTTTTGAGCCACAAATGTAGGGAATAGTGAAGGAACAACAGGGTCAGCGCCTAATCCATTCATGTAGTGTCCCATTTGGAGCACTTTCAAGTGAGGAGTATCATGCAGTGTTCTTACATTTGGCTATGAGCCACCAGGCTATAGATAGATAGGTTCTACACTGAAATAAACAACTAAAAGATGAATAAAGTACTTCTGGTAACAAATACTTTTATGATTTTATCATTGCAACAAATGTTTGAACAAATGACTTTCATACATCCTCCGATGATAAATATTATGTGTGATTTTAATAGCACACAAGGCTGCCATTATCATTTTAATAAAGGATTTAACTTTCAAAGAGGCTAACATAAAAAGCACATTAAGTGTACCCTCAGCTAAGATGGTGTCTTACACAATTCCAGTGCTATAATAAAACACCTTACAGTGGAAATAAACAGAAATGTATTTCAATTATTTATAAATAACAGAAATTTATTTCTCACATTTCTGGAGACAGGGAAGTCCAAGATCAAAGGATCCGCAGATTTTGTGTTTTTTGTGGGCTCTTTGCTGGAAAGATGACACCTCGTCACTGAGTCCCCACATGGTAAAAGAGGGCAAGGGGCTGCCTAGTTCCCTAGAACCCTTTATTAGGGTACTTAGTCCATTTAGGAGGGCAGAGTCCTCATGGCTTAATCATCTCCTAAAGGCCCCACCTCTTAAAACATTTGCATTGGGGATTAAGTATCCACATGAATTTTGGAGAGACAGAAACCTTCAGGCCATAGTGGAAGTTGATTATTTATTCCAACTTCTTTTTTTTTTTTTTTTGTGACGGAGTCTCGCTGTGTCGCCCAGGCTAGAGTGCAGTGGCGTGATCTCGGCTCACTGCAAGCTCTGCCTCCTGGGTTCACACCATTCTCCTGCCTCAGCCTCCTGAATAGCTGGGACTACAGGCGCCCGCCACCACGCCCGGCTAATTTTTTGTAGTTTTAGTAGAGACGGGGTTTCACCGTGTTAGCCAGGATGGTCTCGATCTCCTGATCTCGTGATCAGCCCGCCTCACCTCCTAAAGTGCTGGGATTACAGACGTGAGCCACAGCGCCTAGCCCCAACTTCCTATTTTCTTAGCAGAACCTAGGAGCCCCAGAACTTTGCGGCATAGAAGCCATAGAGTTTATTTACTCCAGAGGTAACATATCTGAGATATGGCCTACAGATGGGTTTTCCTGGGATTTTCTTTTGCCTGCATGACGATCTTTTAAAACGAGGCAGATATTTTTTAAAATGGGATTTCACATGGAAAGCTAAATTTCTGACTTTTTCAGAAAAATCATATGACATGTCAACACAGAGCTTTCAGGTCAAAATTCAGCTGCAGCCAAGTGATTGTGAGCACTTTAGGTGGGCTTCAGTCTGAGTTACCCCCAGCCCCACCACTTCCTTCCATCCCTCAGAGAGGCAGAACACTAATTGCCATTTATCAATGTGCTTCTACGCCTACCTGTTCTTATACACATCATATGGCACTAATTTCTGTTGCCTGTCTGATCTCTATAGGCCTTGGTATTGTAATTGTGCTTTTCATCCAGTTTCTTCCTTTTCTAGATAAGAACATGGCAGCTGAGATGGAGATGAAAGGCATCACTCACATTTACACAGCTGCTTTGAGGTAGATGGGATGTGAACTTTGTCCCCAACTTCTACTTTAACTCCCTTGCAGCAGCATTCAATCTTCCTTTCTTTCTGATGAATGTTTTGTAAACATTTCATCCTGCTTAATTTATTCTGAAATGATCAGGAAGAAACTCAAGTATAATAAACACAGAGTAACTACAGAGGACCAGGTGCTTCAGGGGAGCAGACTCCTGCTGGAAGGAGCTCCCTAAGGCACTGTGGGATACTGGGGAGGGAACACTAGTCCTCCATGAGGAGCCAGGAGGTAGAGGGAGAGGCTGCTGAGATGGAGGGAACAAGGCATTTGTTCAGTGGAAAGTAAGCAGGGGCACATGGAATAGAGGGTGGCAGAAAGAGTTATTTTTGATAAATGGAATTAATCATCTCCTTGGAAAGTTCTTCTCTGCATAAAGCAATTTAGGAAGCCAATTTTCCCTGACAGATCTATATGCTCAAAAAAAGAAAAAGTCCAAGCGACCACTTGGACTTGGACTTTGACTGGAGGTTGCAGTCTACTGCAACCTCTGCCTCCCGGGTTCAAGAGATTCTCCTGCCTCAGCCTCCCGAGTAGCTGGGATTGTAGGTGCCTGCCACCGCCCAGCTAATTTTTGTATTTTTAGTAGACACAGGGTTTCTCATATTGGCCAGGCTGATCTCAAACTCCTGACCTCAGGTGATCTGCCCACCTCAGCCTCCCAAAGTGCAGGGATTACAGGCATGAGAAACTGCGCCTGGCCCCAAATCTCCATTTTCTATAAGGACACCCATCACATTGGATCTCATTTAACATGATTAATTCTGTAAAGCAGGGATTTCCAACCTCCAGGCCATGGACCAGACCGGCTCGTGGCCTGTTAGAAACTAGGTCACGCAGCAGGAGGTGAGTGTTTGGCGAGCAAACATTACCAGTGGCATTAGATTCTTATGGGAACATGAACTCTATTGTGAACTGCACATGTGAGGGATCTAGATTGTGCTCTCTTTATGAGATTCCAAGTAATGCCTGATGATCTGATCTGAGGTGGAGCAGTTTCATCCTGAACATTTCCCCACCTGTTCATGAAAATGTTGTGTCTCATGAAACCGGTCCCTGGTGTCAAAAAGGTTGGGAACCACTGCTGTAAAGAATGTATGTCTAAATTAAGACATATTTTGAGGTACTGGAGTTAAAACTTCAACATATGAATTTTAGTAGTTGCATTTCACCCATAACACAGTCTAAACCAGGGCTGTCCAATCTTTTGGCTTCCCGAGGCACATTGGAAGAAGAATTGTCTTGGGCCACACATAAAATACACTAACACTAATGATAGCTGATGAGCTTAATAAAAGTCAAAATAAAACCTCATAATGTTTTAAGAAAGTTTGCAAATTTGTGTTGGGCCACATTCAAAGCCATCCGGGGCCACATGTGGCCCACGGGCTGTGGGTTGGACAAGGCTGGTCTAAACCTACCTTTATTGCCTACAAACATAGCAACAACACAATATGCATGATGACGGTCTACACCCAGGCCTGAAATCCTCTGCATTTTATGTAAAATAAAGATAGAGAACACTGGCGTAGCCTCATCCATATACAATGTGCAACCCAAAACCAAAGGAGTCTTGGCACTGCAGCTTCTTCTATAAATGCGCACATGCAATAGACTCATTCCTGACTTCATCCATTACTCAATTCACAGACCAGTAGTGGAAAGCCAGAAGAATTTCAGGGTAAGTGAAGATCTCAACTACTGCGTAATAGATCAGCTCACAGGAAGCCACAGCCAGGCATAGAAAGAGTAGAGTCAGCCGGGAGTGGTGGTTCACACCTGTAATCCCAGCACTTTGGGAGGCTGAGCGGGCAAATCAGGAGCTCAGGAGTTTGAGACCAGCCTGACCAACATGGTGAAACCCCATCTCTACTAAAAACACAAAAATTAGTCGGTGTGGTTGTGCGCACCTGTAATCCCAGCTACTTAGGAGGCTGAGGCAGGAGAATCACTTGAACCCAGGAGGTGGAGGTTGCAATGACCCGAGATTGCACCACTGCACTCCAGCCTGGGCGACACAGCCAGACTCTGTCTCAAAAAAAAAAAAAAAAAAAAAAAACAACAGTAGAGTCAGGCTGGCATTGTGCAAGTCACTTCATGTCTTTAGCCCCAGTTTCTCATCAGTAAAACGGAGATGAGAATAACTATACCACCACACTGAGCTGTTCTGAGCATCGAATAAGATATGAAACAAAACCTTGTATCATGGTTCCTGAAATATAGTAAGCAGTCAATAAATGTTAAAAGTATGTAATCCATGGCCAGGGATAAACTTTCATCCTACAAGATTCACTAAAATTTACAAATGATAACCAGATGGTCACCATTTACTTCATTTAGCATTCTCTGAAGACCAAAATATTAGTCCACTTTCATTACAGATTTCTAATGTGTTAAGATAGTTTCTTGCTGATGATTCCAAGTGTCATAGAAGGCTTTCTTAGGTTGGGTGTGGTGGCTCATGCCTGTAATCCCAGCACTTTGGGAGGCCGAGGCGGGCAGATCATGAGGTCAAGAGATCAAGACCATCCTGTCCAACATGGTGAAACTTTGTTTCCCGCTGATGATTCCAAGTTTTATAGGAGGCTTTCCTTGAGATCGGAAGTACAGAAGAGGTTATTCTAAACATTTATAAATGGACAGACAAGGGTAATTGTTTCCATGGAAACAAGGGCCATGGGAAAATGCTCAGCAAACGTCCACTCCATTGCAGTAGCCTTGCCTCCTCCCACTCTTCTCCTCAGCCCAAGTTTTTTGCTTCATGGTTTTCAGAGACTGAAAAACCCAACAACATATTTTGAATATGTACCACAAAAAAACATATTTTAAAAGGCAGGTACAGCCAGCCTAAGGATTTGAATTGGTATCAATCATTTCTTCAAATTAATGGAGGTGTCAAAGTGTGAAATGTGTGTGTGTGTGGTGGGAAGCAACATTAATAGTTTGTAATTCCAAATATCCGTTGAAAGAATCCTTGATTTCATTGAGGATAAGAAATCATAATCCCAACACTTTGGGAGGCTGAGGCGGGTGGATCGAGGTCAGGAGATCGAGACCATCCTGGCCAACATGGTGAAACCCCATCTCTACTAAAAATACAAAAATTAACTGGGCATGGTGGCACACACCTGTAGCCCCAGCTACTCAGGAGGCTGAGGCAGGAGAATTGCTTGAACCCAGGAGGCAGAGGTTGCAGTGCGCCGAGATCACGCCACTGCACTCCAGCCTGGAGAAAGAGTGAGCCTCTGTCTAAAAAAAAAAAAGAAAGAAAAGAAACTCTCTTTTTAAGGTTTTTAAGGTCAGAAAGTCGGGTAAGATAAACTGTGGAGTATTTTATTAAACTATAGAGTTACATTAATTAGAGGAAGTACCTTATCAAAACATTTACCTTTAGCCTTCTAGTACTAGGGATGTCTTTGTGAAAACAAACTTCCCTGTCGTCTGCTGCCACAACACGGAGGTGCCCAGCAAGTGGTGGATAAACTGAATAAAACAGAATTTGGTGAATCTCTTTACCAAAACTGAAACCTCAGATCTTCGATCTCTTCCTCTCTCTAAAAAATGTAATGAAAGTCAGCCATTCTGCCATTAAGCTATCTTTGGAATCTTGACAATGGTTTTTGTTTTCATTGCTGCAGCCAGTGTTTCAGGCTCTTACAACTCACATTTACCCTTGCAATCATCTGGTACTACAGATAAAGTGAAATCTGAACTTTCTGGCATGGCATTCCAAGACTCTCTACATTGGAACTCCAGGCTGTCTACCACCAGCCCCCTATGCCCTTGGGGGCTTGCAACTCCTGGAGCATAAGTTTGTCCATAAAACAAAATGGCACATGTACCCCTGAGCTTAATATAAAAGTGAAAAAATAAAACAGATTTAACTACCCTAAAATCTACCCCTTAAAGTTTACACTTCAGTGGTTTTGAGTTTGTTTACAGGGTGGTGCAATCATTACCACTATCTCATTTCAGGATATTTAGTCAACCCTAAAAGAAACCCTGTACCATTAGCACTCACTCTCAATCCCCTCTCCCCTAGAACCTAGCAACCACTATTCTACTTTGTATCTCTATGTGTTTGTTTGTAATGGACACTGTTATATAAAGAAATAATGCTATATATGCATGCACTTTTTGTGTCTGCTTTCAGTTACCATAATATTTTCACATTTTGTTGCTGTCATGTGTCAATATTTCATTCCTTCTAATAGCTGGATACTATTTCCTTGTATGAATATGTCATATTTTGTTTTTCACTCGTATGTTCATGATCATGTACATTATTCCCACTTTTTGGCTATTATGAGTAGTGCCCCCATATATACTTATGCACAAGTTTTTGTTTGCTCTATATTTTTTCTTCTTTTGGGTATATATCTAGGTAGAATTGCTAGCCAGATGGTAACTCCATGTTTAACATTTTTAAGAACTATGAGACTTTGTTTATAAGTGGCTGTAATATTTTACGTTCCCACGGCATCATTTCCTTCATGTCTTCTCAAAGAATTACTGTTGTCTGGTATTTGTTAGTTTGTTTGAATGTTTTAGCCATTCTCTTGGGTGTGAAATGATAATTCATTGTGGTTTGCATCCTAACACCTATTATGTCGAGCGTCATTTCGTGTACTTATTGCCTATTTGGAGAAATGGCTATTCAAGTACTTTTCTTATTATTTTTTTTAAATGAGTTGTTTTCTCTACTGTCAAGTTGCAAAGGCTCTTTATATAATCTGGATAATAGGTCCTTATCAGATAAATTATTTGCAATATTTTTTCTTTTTCTATGGGTTATCTTTTCACTTTTGTATAGTGCCTTTGAACCACAGAATATCTTAATTTTGATGAAGTCCAATTTATCTACTTATTTCTTTGGTTGCTTATGCTTTATGTGTCATAATAAGTAAGCTTTGGCACAGTAGGTTACTCTCTCCTCCTGTTAACACTTTATTCAGTTGGCCTCAGGGAATATATTAGTCCATTCTCACACTACTATAAAGAAACAACTTAACCTTGTGTAATTTATAAAGAAAAGAGGTTTAATTGGCTCATAGTTCTGCAAGCTGTACAGGAGGCATGGTAGCATCTGCTTCTGGCAAGGCCTCAGGGAACTTTTATTCATGGCGGAGGCAAAGCACGAGAGTCATTACATGTCAGGGGCAGGACCAAAAGAAAGCAAAAAGGGAGGTGCTGCACACTTTTTAACAACCAGATATCGTGAGAACTCAGTCACTATCACAAGAACAGCACTAAGGGAATGGTGCTAAACATTCATGAGAATTCCACCCCCATGATCCAACCACCTCCCACCAGGTCCCACCTCCAATATTGGAGACTACAGTTCAACTTGAGATTTGGGTGGGGACACAGATCCAAACCATATCGGCCACCTAGGCACATTTTCTGAGTTTTCTGCTTAAGTCACTGGTTCCTACGCAGTCTCTTTAGCTGGTTCTTCTCTTCCTTGTGTCTAGGTTCCACATTGCTTTCTGTATATGCACATACTCCCTGAATGAATATTTCCAGTCTAATGGTGTTATATACAATCTGTATACTAATAACATCTAAGTTTATATTTCCAGATTAGACCTCCTTTCTGACCTCCAGAGAACATAATTGCCTACTCAGCATCTCCATTTATTTGTATGTCTAACCATAATATCAAGTTTAACTGATCTAACCAATACCACATTTTTCTTTAACTGGAAATCTCCTCATTTCATAAATGGACATCTTATTCATCAGGAAATCCTATAGGCATAGTTTCTAAAAATATATTCAAAATAACCATTTCAACTGGTAAGTCAGAAAATGACATACACTGTGGTGCCAAACCTCAGTAGCTCCCCTATTGATCTTGGATTAAAAGCCAGTCACTGTAATAACTTCCAAGGCCCTACATTAACCAGTGTTCTTTTCTCTCTCTGATTTCATCCCTAAAGACTCTTCCTGGGTCAAAGTGCTCTAGCCACACTGGCTTCCCTGATGTTCCTAGAACTGACCAGCCACTCTTCTATATTAGGGCATTTTCACAGGATGTTCCTTAGGCCTGTTCTTCTATGTTAGTTTCTATGATGCCTTTCTCACATCCTTCATATGTTCTAGCAGTTTCTTCAGAAAACAACTTCTCATTGAAGACCTTGACCACTTTAGTTTTTGCAACCAGTCCCCACACCAGAACTACAGAGCCCCTTTAACCTGGATGTGTATTTTCCCCCTCAACCTTCATATTTTATCGCTTCCCAACAGTACTTACATCTCTGCCCTCTCCCAGCGCTTAGAATGCAAGTTCCATGATGATGAATATTATTATTATTTTTTTGCTTAATGATGACAGATTCTTGACACCAATAAATATTTGTTGAATGAGTACCAAGTAGCACTGTATAGCTAAATAATTAAACAACTGAACATCTGGTTTAAGAAGTGACCTTAGGATCATTGTAACAAAACTGAAAACTCAAATGTTGCCAGGACAAATTTCATATTACAAAAAAAAGTAAAGTTAAAAACCTCACCTCTCTAGCATTTACCAAAATACATTCCATATGGGTTAGAGAGTTGATGTATAAAATGCAAACCATAAAATCTCCCCCACTGATCTGGAAAGAAAACTATATTATCTTTTTTAAGCAAAAAAAAAAAAAAATAAATAAATAAAAAAACAAAAACATTGCAGACCACGTGCAGTGGCTTATGTCTGGAATCCCAGCACTTTGGGAGGCCAAGGTGGACAGAGTGCATGAGCCAAGGAATTTAAGACCATCCTGGAAAACATGGCAAAACCACATCTCTACTACAAATACCAAAAAGTTAGTTGGGCGTGATGATATGCACCTCTAGTCCCAGATACTTGGAGGCCTAGGTGGGAGGATCACGTGAACCCAGGAAGTTGAGGCTGCAGTGAGTTATGATCATGCCACTGCACTGCAGCCTGGGTGATGGGAATCAGACCCTATCTCAAAAAACAAAATGCAGAAAACTGCTTTTGTATAATGAGCTCATCTGTGCACAAACAAAATAAGGGGAAAAAAGCCTTCTGTGTGCATATGGGAGTTAGTAGATGATTGTGTGAGCAAAGACAACAGTGTGGAGGGACAAGTGGGGGGTTTTTGTAATGGTTGAGTCAGGGTATGGGGATGGACTACAAGCTTTGCTCTTTATATAGTTGAGCATTGTCTCAAATATTAGAATAAGCAAGTCGTATCTTTCACTAAACTTTTCACACAGATTTTTAAAAGTGAACTTACCTCCTACCACTTATGTGTCCTGTGACATTTAACAATGTCTGCAAGTTTCAAGCTTCCAAGCTATAAATAAGGGAAAATTCATGCCATTATGACTGGTAACGACAATCATGATAATGACAATTCCTAACATTTCCTGAGTTTTCACTGACATTTCAGGCAGTGCACTAATAGCTTTTATTTAATTCTACTCATTTAATCTGCATAATGAACTAATGACAGGTAATATTATTACTTTTGCCTCAAAAATCCATCAACACGATTAAATGAGCAACAGACGGAAGTACTCCTGTAAACTGAACAAAACGTAGAAACAGAAGCAATTACATATTTTAATGTGCTGTCACGCATCTAACAAAACAAATTATTTAATTAAAGTTAGTTTAGTTCTTGAGATCTTAACATACCTGGCTCTCAGAATATGAACATTATGAACAACCCAATACATTAGCTAGACTTTAACCACTACATAATATCACCATGTTGTCCAGTATTGATAGCTATTAGTCCATATATCTATCAGCACTTAAAATGTGCTTTGTCCAAATGAAGATGTGCTTCGGTGTAAGATACCCACAACTTTCTGGGCATTTGGTATGAAAAAATACAGTGAACTATCTATTAACATGTTTGTTACATGATACTGTGAAATTATACCATTTTCACGCATCTAAGTGAATAAAACATATTACTAATATTTCCACATCTTTTTTATTTTTAAAATATGGCTACTAGAAAATTTAAAATTACATATGTTGCTAACATTGTGTTCTTTTGGCTAGTGATGCTTTACAACTTGTTTCTAGTGAGCTTTCATGTGGGTACTAGGGCATCACTAATTAGTTGCATTCAAGGCCTTGCAAAATATTACCTGCGGGCCTACTTCTCAGAATAAGGTTGAAAAAAAACTTGGAATGAGGCCGGGTGTGGTGGCTCAAGCCTGTAATCCCAGCACTTTGGAGGCCAAGATGAGCGGATCACGAGGTCAGGAGATCGGGACCATCCTGGCTAACCCGGTGAAACCCCGTCTCTACTAAAAAATACAAAAAACTAGCCGGGCGAGGTGGCGGGCACCTGTAGTCCCAGCTACTCGGGAGGCTGAGCAGGAGAATGGCGTAAACCCCGGAGGCGGAGCTTGCAGTGAGCTGAGATCCGGCCACTGCACTCCAGCTTGGGCAAACAGAGCGAGACTCTGTCTCAAAAAAAAAAAAAAATTAAAACGCAATAGCAATTCTGGCTGTTTTCAAAAGGAAATAATTTTGAAAGGTTACCTGTATATAGAAAGAGGGATTGCTCTGCCTGAGCTGAGTGTGCAGAAGTGTGGGTAAACATGCGCCTTGCCCTGGAGAGTATAGCTGGAGCAGTGCAGTTGGCCAGGTGGCAGAATTAGGGGATGTGGGTGTGCATATGGACATATTTAAGTGGCTTTGTATCTATTTATCTTATCAGGGCTGCTAACAATGGATACCTTAAGGGTAAGTGGGGGTGGGGGGTGGGGGAGAACTGGTTCCAGGGATTCTCTTTGTCTCTCTTTTTTTTTTTTTATCCTAAATATATATGCACCCAATACAGGAGCACCCAGATTCATAAAGCAAGTCCTTAGAGACTTACAAAGAGACTTAGACTCCCATACAATAATAATGGGAGACTTCAATACCCCACTGTCAACATTAGACAGATCAATGAGACAGAAGTTAACAAGGATATCCAGGACTTGAACTCATCTCTGCAGCAAGCAGACCTAATAGACATCTATAGAACTCTCTTTGTCTCTTGAAATATCTTTGCTTTCCTTCCTCCAGTCACTTGAACATGCATAACTCCTCTAATCAATATATTTTATTTCTAAAACTTCAAGGAAATGCTCATCTTTTATTGGTCTACTACTCTTCACTTCAATTTTTCACATATTCAGGAAGAAAATGATATCTTCTAGTGAGAACAATTGCAATAGTAAGGATTTATTGAGCATTTTGTCCAGGTCAGGTACTGAACTGTGGCCACATGAAGATTCTCTCCTCAAATCTTCACAGCAGCCCATGTGGCAGATGTAATAATTGCTCCATCTCCCTTTCCAAGTAGTCACACAGGTCAAGCGTGAATCCACTCGAAAATACTCTGATCAACTGCAAATTAACCCTGCATGCTAAGATGTTATGTTACAAAACATGATTCCAACTCTACAGCCCACATCTCCTGGTAACATGTTGCTTTGCTCTCTAATGTCCAAATACTTTCCACTGTGTGAGTGAGTGCAGGGAACTTCTCTAATTGCTATGATTTTAGCCCCTTGCAAGCACTATTGGCATTTGCTATAACCAAAATATCTCAGGGCATTTGGGATTTCATTTAGGAAATTCCTCCCACCCCCAACCACCAAAAACAAAAAGAATGCTCTCTGACTCATGCTATATGGCCATGTGTGTGAAACATATATGAGGATGTGGTGAGTGCTTTTTACAAAATCTTTTTTTAAATTGTTAAATGTATGGTATTCACTCGATTTATCTTCTTAAAAATCCAAAGTTAATAAATTTAAAACTACAAAAACCACTAAAACAGTTTATTCTGGTGAGTATAAATAAATAGATAAATAATCTATATCTATACTTATATATACATGCATACATTTCCTAAAGACAAGCAGTGATTTTAGAAAATGTGGTCAAGTCATTCATGAAAAAGAACAAAAATGCACAGGAATAAACAAACATATCAAGAATCATTCAACATATATAAGGAGAAATCACAAATATTTCCTTAAGGCATAGGAAAAGAAAGTTGAATGAGTATATGTAAATACTCATATTACTGAAAGGGAACATTTGGTATTTGTAATGAGTTTTTGTTCCCCCAAATTCAATGTGTTTTATGGTAACTGCATTTAAAAAATCCTTGCTAAGTTTTTTTATTACACGAATTTAACAAAGTGATGTTAAATTCATCCAGGAGTATACCCAGGTACATATTATAATAAAATTTTAAAAAGTGAGACTAATGAAGGATACCAGGCACTAATTGGCATTTTATGGTCAGAATAATTAGCCCAGTGTGGTCCGGGCTCACACACTGACAGTTGGGTCCACTGAACCATGTTAATGAAGGAAATGCTGGGGAGATGTCACAGCACAGTGTCACTTTACAACACCATGCCACCAGATGATATGGTAGAATAACTTAAACAATTTCATTTAGAACTTTATGAAACCGCTAACACTTCGGACACGTATTTCTACAAAGCAGCTTTAAGTTAGGGAAGAATGCTTCTCTTCAGTGTTCAAAGTACAAAAGCATTTAAGCAAGAGTTGCAGCCAAGTGCTATGAGATGGAGCTCTGTGGGCAGTTATCTCTGCCCCTGGAGGATGGCACAGCACTAGGTGATTGATTATCCAAGGACTTCCTCATCTCATCTTCCCAGCAAGCCTTTGATGCTGATGTAATTATTACTACGAATTCACTGAGATGCAGCACAGATCGAATGAGGAAACCAGGAAACCGTAAAGTCAGCACACAAAGTTAAGGATAGTTGTCACTTTAACTCCATGTCTCAAAAAATGCATTCGCTGATGATAACTAGACTTCCTGTTTGGAGTCTCCAGAACTATCAGGATGGGGACTGTGAGTCAACCTGCTGACTAACTGGGTTTAACCCTTGTGATTATATTGCCAAGCAGTCTACCAAAACTATCCTAAGAGTGTGGCTTTCATGTGGCTGCCAGCACAAACCTGGGCAGCAAAATCATATGTGACTGGTTACCTGAAGGTCCAGATGACATCACAGAGTTAATCAGGTCACTGTCCAGGGAGAAAGGTCCACAAAGCAAGAAGCCTCCTTGTTCTAAATGAAAATGTCCAGCACTTAAAGAATACGATGTGCTTTTAAAGTTACACTGCAACAAATACACAGATGGCATTATCTGTTTTTGATCCTGAGGATACCACAGTAAATAAATAGAAAACATTTTAATATAGTGTTTGCCAAAATATATAACATGTCTGACAAAAAATAAATGTTATATGTTTGTTAAGTGAAATAAATATGTAAGCTGTATAAAAAAATAGTACTTGTAGACCAGCAAAATCCATCAGAAAATCAAATAAAAAAAAAAAAAGCAATTTGTGACAGTGATGAAATCAAAATGCCTAGAATGAACTATTCAGTGACATTTGTTGATGAATAATATATAAGAAAAAAATTAAACTTTACTCTAGAATCTAAAAGAAGACATGAGGAAATGGATATTTATTCCAGGAATTTTCCTAAAAGGAAAACCTAAAACTAGAAAGATGTTGACTTTTTAAAAATTTATTTTTGAGTTGCAAAATAATGTTTCTGTAGTCCCGGTGGAACTCTTTTGAGGGAAGTTTGACAAGGAGATTTTAGGCCATCCACAAGACAAGTAAGAATAGCTTGGGGAGGGGCAAGGAAGAATTACACCTTAATGGATCCACTGGAATTACATGGCAATAACAATGAACCCCTCGCAGTCTTTGCAACACACGATGGAGCAGAAATAACTAAGGTAATTAATTTGGATTTGTGAGGAACAATAATTTGTTAGAGCATTTCTTTACCCAGACCCAAAAGGCTTTCAAAATGGATTACAGAATTAGATTTTAAGACATGACACCCAGTCATCTATGGCCACAAAACATTCTCCACGACTTACTATTCAGTTAGACCAGCAGGTTGAAGAGGAATCCACGTAAAATAGCCCCATTTCTGTACATCCAATGACGACCAAGCCTTCTTCCAAGACGTTTGAGCCTTCATTTGTGTTTCAGTATTGTCCTGGAAGAAGATGATGATTAGGGAAAGCCTTGTGTCAAGTATTAAAACTGTTCACCTCAGTGGAGTAGAAATGAAGTTTGCGTGGTTGAGAAGATTACACATTTTGTCTTTATGCATCTTTGCTGCAAGATCTTTTTGTTTATGCATCTTTGATTCTATCAGCTGCAGTTCAAATGTACTATTTTCTAACTAACGCATTTCAGTAGATAACTTTTTCATTGATTGGTAATATGGCAACCCAAGGCATGAACTTCTTTAAGCCTCAAGCTCTAGGTTCTGCACAACAAAAATCCGACCTGCTGTTAGGAGTAACAGCAAAACATGTGTTCTCACTAAACATATCCCAAGTCCATGTGCATAAGGCAGATAGTGTCCCCGGTGCTGTTTTGTCATTACTGTGACAGCAGTCCTGTGAAAACACAGTGTCATTATTTCAAGAAATGACACTTCAGAGAGGGCATTGAGCAAAATAATGCAGCACAGACTTTGAAGCCAGAAGCCAGAAGCCAGAAGCCAGGACTTAATCCACCCCTTGCCCCGACTCATTTGCTCAGTGATATTAGGCAAGATGGCTGAATTCTCTGTAACTCAGTTTCTTCATGTGTAAAATAAGTACAATAATATACCAACACCTCAGAGCACTGTTGTAAAGGCATGGGTTGATGTATGGGCTGATGTATGTAAACCACTGAGAACAGTGTTAGGTGTGTGATTCACATCATGAAGGGTGTGTTAATATCATACTACCACACGGATTTGCTGGCAGGAGCCAATAAGGTAACATATTTGAAAAATTTTTATAAACTGTAAATCTACACATACTATTGCTGATACTGTCTACTGAAGAAGGTACAGGGCGTGGTTTTTATTAAAAAATTACTGTATCAAAAAGCCAAAAATAAGTCAAAACTTACTAACAGGATTCTATTCAACAACTTCTTATAATTCAGACCCTATTATCTGAATTTTTTCTTTTATTAATATTTATTTTTGAAGGAAGAACAACACTGGGATGAATATGAATTATAAACACTTCATTAAAAAACTTTGTACCTCTGTTACAACCTTTATATAGGAAATCCACTTGAATAGCCTGAACAAAGAGAACCTACAATTTTAGTCTGATACTTATTTTTAGGCTTTTCAGTCACCGAATGGAGAAGTGACTGCACTGGGTCAAACAGAGTTTAGTAAAGCTCTGCTACTCTACAAAATAGCTATGAGTGTATCTTTGTATGTGTCAGTGTAGGTGTGTATCTGGCAGTGTCACTTACTGGATTATTTCTTGCACTGTCACCTGTACCCTTCGTCTGTTTTTTATATATTTATTTGACTACTAAACATTTTAACCAGAGAACTATTATCATCTGGTGGGACACAAGTATTTGAGGCACCACAATTTAGAAAAGCCTCAGTCAATGTTTTAGTTTTCCTGTTTTTTAACACAAAACTCAATATTCATCTCAATTAACAAGTCCATAATACAAAGATATTTTTAAAAACTAAATTATTCCTTTTCATTCCACTTCCTTGAGTTAATCAATGCTAAGGGTTTGATGTATGCCCTTCCACATTTTATTATATAAATACGAAAAATGTGTTTAAAAAATTTTAAATAAATTTAACAGAGTTTAATTGAACAATAAAGAAGAAGAAAAACAATCTGTCAATGGGGCTGCCCCCAGAATCAGAACAGATTCAGAGAGACTCTGAGGTCGCCACATAGTTGGATAACAATTATGACCAGAAAAAGCAAAGTGACATACAGAAAACAGAAATGAGGTACAGAAACAGCTGGATTGGTTACAGCCCAGGGTTTCGCCTCATTTGAGCAATGTTTGAATAGTTGGCCACCTATGAGTGCCTGCTGTATGGCTGCTGTTATTGGTTGAGACTCAGCAATTGTTACAGAAGCATTCGCCTAAGTTAGGTATTCAGTTTGTTTACATACTAAGTTAGATTGAGGTTCATATGTAAGAACTCAATTACGCAAGTACAGAGGCTTTTTCTGGCCAAATTTAGTTTTATTTAACACTTAAATATACATATATAAATAGAGGTTCCCATTGCCTTTTTAGAAAAACATTTCTCTGCAACTTAAAAAAAAATCTGCTTTTTGGCCGGGCGCGGTGGCTCAAGCCTGTAATCCCAGCACTTTGGGAGGCCGAGACGGGCGGATCACGAGGTCAGGAGATCGAGACCATACTGGCTAACATGGTGAAACCCCGTCTCTACTAAAAAATACAAAAAAAATCTAGCCGGGCGAGGTGGCAGGCGCCTGTAGTCCCAGCTACTCGGGAGGCTGAGGCAGGAGAATGGCGTAAACCCGGGAGGCGGAGCTTGCAGTGAGCTGAGATCCGGCCACCGCACTCCAGTCTGGGCGACAGAGCGAGACTCCGTCTCAAAAAAAAAAAAAAAAAAAAAAAATCTGCTTTTTGTAAAATAAAACACAGAATCAGCAAACCACATAGAACAAATGTATGGCTTAGTACAGTGGTTGACAAACGTTAGAGTGCATCTGAATCACCGGGAGAGCTTGTTAAAAGGCAGATTCTCGGGCACCATCCTGAGAGTTCTGATTCAGAAGCCTGGGATGGGGTCTGAAAATGTACATTTCTAACAATTTCTCAGGGAATGTAGATGTTGTTTATCTGATACCACACTTAGAAAATCTCTAGCTTATTAAATTGATGTGAGATACACATCATTTTAACGTTAATAAAGGGGAATAACTAGAACTTTCCAGCTACCCTGGAGGACCCTCCAAATGGCCCATTTCAATTAGAGCCTCTCCTTCTCTTCCAAAAAACCAGAATTCTGACTTCTATAATCATCACTTCCTATTTTTGTTTATTTTTATCTCACAAGTGTGAATTCCTAGACACTTTGGATTAATTATGTCTACTTCTTCAATTTAATATGTCTTTTAAATTCTTAAAAAGTGTTTATTAAATAATTCTAGCCATTTGACCTGTAGAGTTTCTCATAATCTGTATCTTGCTCATTTAATACTCTTGGTAGAGTTTAGCATACTCCCTCATTCTCTATATTTCCTTCAAATTTATAGCTGTATACAGAGACTGGATCATATTCATATACAGCAGTTTAGCAAGAGTATGGGTGGTTTTGAGTTTCTTCAGCAGGAGGCACATAAAGTCTGGCTTTTGCTCTCTTTTTAAATCAGCTTTCTTGAAGTATAATTTACATATAATAAAGTTCACCACGTTTAAATGCAAAACTTAATGAATTTCAATAAAAACGGAAAAGTCAAAAACTGTAACCACATAGATGATTTGGAGTATTTCCATCATCACAAAAAGTTCCTTTATGTCTTTTTTGCAGTCTAAACCCTCTGCGCATTCCTCGTCTGCTGAAAATCACTAATTGCTTTCTATCACTGTAGTTTTGACCTTTCTAGAATTTCAAACAAATGGATTCGTACAGGAAAAAAAACATTTGCGTAAGAGGAGAGGAAAATGAGAATACAATGAACCTAAATAGAAGAAAGGAGGGAAATAAGATAATGACAGAAATCACTAGAAAAAAAAAGGTAAAACTCTGAAACAATAGAGATGATTAACAAAGATATAACCCGATCTTTTGAAAGTACAAAATAGATAAACACAGCTGTTACAAGACTGATTCAAGAAAAAAGTTGTCAGGTGTAAATACAATTTGTAATGAAAATGGTAAATTATCTACAAATATGTGAGATTAAAAATGCTTAGAGAATATTTAGAACAAGTACCTGTCAAACACTGGAAAAAATAATGAAATTATTAAAATATTTTAAGTAGTAAATTGGTAAAAAAAAAAAAAAAAGAGTAAAAATCTTAGGTAGACAAAAACCATAAGTAAACTGAAATTACAGTAACAAATTTCTTCCTTCTTCCTTTAACCTAGGATTTCTCTAACATTATCCATTTGACATTTTGGGCTAGATACTTCCTTGTGGGGGTGGGGCTATCCTATACTTTGTAGATGTTGAACAGCATTCCTGGTCACACGTGCTAGCAACCCCACTCACCAGTGGTGACAACCAGACACTGCCAAATGTCCCTTGGGAGGCAAAACTATGTACCTTCTCCTTTGGGAACCATTGTCTTAAGCCAAAGTCCAAGGCCTGTAGAGGTTATACATAAGTTCCACTAAATTGTAAGAAACAGATCATTTATTTTTATACAAAGTTTTAGAGACAACAGAAAATGAGATAATAAATTCTGACTCATTTATGGGACTAGGATAACCTTGAATTGGCCAAGGATGTTATAAGATATGATGGAAACCTAAATAAAACGTTAGCTTAACCACATCCAACAGAGTATTGAACAGTAACACGACATTATCAAATAGAGTTTATGATGACAGAAATACAAAGAAGATTCAGGGACAGGAAATCAGTAATAGATGGAATTCGCTATGCTAATGGACTATAGGAGACCAGAGGATAATCTCAATAGATGCAAAAAAAAAAAAAAAAATGTAGGATAGTTTAACCTGATATCTAATATTATTGAATCTATTATGACACAATCAATGGGAAAAGTTACATATTATACCTCACAATTGGAAGAAACTACTGGCTTCCATTCTAGGAATTTTGGCATACATTTGGTACCAAAGTCAAATATGATATAATATCTAACTTTAATGATTCTTTAGACAAATAATACCTGTAGAGTGTAAAATAGAATCTACATTTATATATATATTATGGATAGTATATATGTCATTAAATTAGTGGTATTATATAATTTTAATAACATGTTGATGTACAATAAATATATTGGCTTAAATTAACTTTTTAACATATGCTACAAAAAAACATGGGGGGAAAAATGTAAAAAGTTTCTAAGAGTGCATAAGATTGTATATTATTATGAAAGTCATAAGCCAAAATGCATCAGGAAATGATATTCTGAGGGAGACCACCTCTCAGACAGTCCAAGCGCTCAATAAATTTTATGTGGTTAGTTGATATCTTGTACGCAGTCTTTTGCCTTGCTTCTGTTTTAGCATTCCTTCCATCTACCTCTTGTTCCTACATCCTCCAGGGAGGGGAGAGTTAGAGGAGACTGAATTGAAAACTGACTGCGGTGGCTCACCCCTGTAATCCCAACACTTTCGGAGGCTGAGACAGGCGGATCGCTTGAGCGTGGGAGTTTAAGACCAATCTGGCCAATATGGTGAAACCTCATCTCTATAAAAAGTACAAAAATTAGCCAGGCATAGTGGCTCACTCCTGTAGTCCCAGCTACTCAGGAGGCTGAGGCTGGAGGATGACTTGAGCCCAGGAGGCAGAGGTTGCAGTGTGACAAGGTGGCACCGCTTCACTCCAGCCTGGGAGACAGAGCCAGGTTCTGTCGTGCGCTCTCTCTCTCTCTCTCTCTCTCTCTCTCTCTCTCTCTCTCTCTCTCTCTCTCTCTATATATATATATATATACACACACACACACACACACACACACACACACACACACTGATTGTTCATATATATGTAAACTGTTTGTTCCTACGTCATGAAAGCTGCATTAAAATCTCTAAAACACGGGATTCGGAGAGCTTCTAGATTGGTGAACACATGAAGGTACTTGGATGGTGATGTGCCTAGACAGGTCATGGAAGCTCTCTGAGTCTGTGCCCATTCCTTGTCCTATCCATGTTTTCCATGAGGCTGCTCCTGAGTTACATCCTCTATAATAAATCAGTAAATGTAAGCAAATGTTTTCTTGAGTTTTTTGAGTCATTCTAGGAAATTATTAAACCCAAGGAGGAGTTCACGGGAATTCCCAACTGATAGCTGCTCATAAGTATGGGAGACCCAGATTTTCCACCAGCATCTAAAATGAATAGTAATCTAAACACTTAAATTTGCTAAAGGAAAGTGACATCTTACTAATTAAGTTACTTGAGGTTCAACAATCTTTTCTCTGTTCCTATTTTTTAGAGCATTTAAGTGAAAATGAATAGATAGATAATAAGTAGATATATAGATTGACAGATAGACTGTCCTGAAAAGTTTGCTATGAGTGTTGCTAAAGAGAAGTTCATCCAGAAATTACTTAATTCTGATTTTGGAATACATTAAATACCTTTTTGGTTAAATGGTTTCCCTTTTCTGATTTTATTGTTCTTCAGCTCATATTTGCATGTTTGTCTGTAAAGCACACAGAGACGGGTAGAGAGAAGCAGCCTAGGTGGTCACTCAGTAGCAGAGGGAATCAGCTGATTCTCTAATCCACAAACTTTAATCAGTGAAAACTGATACTTGTAAACCAAGATGAAAGGCAGTGGGGTTTGTATTGCTGGATTTGAAAAAATTAAAAGTTTCAAAAATGGTTTTATTAAGTTGTGGTAATGGCAAAACGGTACACCTAAGACACCAAACCCACAGCAGAGCAAGTATTTCTCTGGCTTGTAATAAATGCATTATTCTGACAGACAGGGTTTGCTGAAGGCTCCAATGCTCTTTAGGAAGACTGGTGTTTTAAACAAAAAAGGAGAACATTCTATCTGTCTTTCTCTCTAAATTTCTTTTCAGTTTAGAAACACATGGCCATATGGGGAAGGTTTATTTTAAAAGCTGCATGTCTTTTAGTCTAAAGGCTTATTAAAAATAGGTGCCAATCTTGGAAAAGTAAGAGATGCACGTAATGAATATATGTCATATATTGACACTTCAAGTCACTAAGAAAACATCAGCTTCACTTGGGCATGGATTTGGTGCAAACAAAAATTTTCTGAAGACTCAATAACCTGTGTAAACTTATAATAGATTACATAAAGTGAAAATAATATTCCCTCAACGTCCTATTAACTATCTTACCACAAAATAACTTCTAAAATTAAGTCCTTTTCTTTTGTAAGCAACTTCTCAGAAGCACATTAATTCCCATAGGAAGCTGTTAAACAGGTGAGCTCCATGAGGCCTGCTAATAAAAAGCGACTCTTTGGTATTTTAACCACATGTCAGTGTTTAAGGAAGCAGAGCTGCAGTGTATCCTTAAAATAATCATGGTCATAGAGCTAACATCCCTTGAGCATCGACCTTGGGCAAGGTCCTCTGTCAAATGTTTTATATGAACCTGTGGCAGGTGCTCAGAAAGTATTTTTTGAATTGTGCAAGTATCATATTTAAGCATTTTTAGCACCTGAAAGGACACAAATCTAATCACTTATAATAATATATTAATGTAGATATTGATAACAGAAATTTCCAGATCAGTCGACTTATGTTCAGAGACGTTTTCATGCCCAAGTTTAAGTGACTTGTAAACCGTTTGTCTGTTTTACTTTACATTTTATTTTTACCAGCTTTAGTAAGGTATAACTGATGTACAAAGAGCTATACATATTTAATACTTACTGATGAGTTTGTGCATATGCAAATACCCATGAAACCACCAACACGATCAAGGTAATAGCTGTATCTAACACCTCCCAAAGATTCCTGTATCCCTTTTAGTATTTGTTTTTATTTTTGGTAGGTAAGAACACTTAACGTGAGATTTAAACTCTCAACAAAATGTGAAGGGTACAATACCATATTGTTAACTATAGGCACTATGTTTTACAGCAGATCTCTGGAAATTATTAATCTAAAATAACTGAAATGGTATATGAATTGAACAATGTGACATAATAAAAATATATTTCTGTCTCTGCCCTTGATTCCTGACAAAGAACTCCTAAAACCCACGTAATGTCTATAGTAATAGGGTTGCTAAGAGTATCTTTGTACTGATACTTGATCTTTGACTCTGGTTCCTGACATAGAGCTTCTAATCCCTTGGATTTCCTGATGAAAGAAGCATATTTTGTTCTAATGAGACAATTAATGGTGGCCTCGCCTCCTGGATGGAGGCTGTCTTCCAGGTAAATCGAGGCAGGATTAGAACATGGAATTTTCAGCCCATTCCCCATCCTCCAGGGAGGGCAGAGTAGAGGAGATTGAGTTAAAAATCCATGATGCCTATGTGGTGAAGCCTGCATAAAAACCCCTAAAATATGAGGTTTGGAGAGTTTCTGGGTTGGTGGACACATGTAGGTAGCGAGAGGGCGGTGTTCCCACATCCAACCCCGCTACCTTGCCCTATTCATCTCTTCCATTAGACTGTTCCGGAGTTGTATCCTTTATGATAAACCAGTAAATGTAAGAAAATGTTTTCCTGAGTTTTGTGAGCTATTCTAGCAAATTTTGGAAACTGAGGAGAGATTAGTGGGAACACCTGATTTATAGCTGTTTCAGTGAGTATTATGAGATGATCTGACTTGCCACTGGCAACTGAAATGGGGTTAGTTTTTTGGAATGGAGCCCTTAACTGGTGGGGTCTGCACTGACTCTAAATAGTTAGCATCAGAATTGAGTTAAAGTATAGGATACTGAGTTAATGTTTGCTGCGAATTGAAGAATTAGTTGGTGTCAGTAAAATCCCCTATAGGTGGTTTTAGAAGTGATGTGAGTGGAGAAAACAGTGAGTTTTCCCTCTTTTGACAGCACCTCCTCATTTGCCAACCCCACATCCCCTGGCCACTACTAATATACTCTCTGCTTCCATGAATTTCACTCTTATAGATACCTCATATAAATGGAACCATAAAGTATTTGTCCTTCCATACTTGGCTTATTTCACTTAGCATAATGTTCTCTAGGTTCATCCATGTTGTCACAAATGACAGGATTTAGGCTGAAGAGTATTCCATTGAGTATATATATCACCTTATCTTTATCCATGCATCTGCCAGTGGACATTTGAGTTGTTTCAGTTACCTGTTTAAACCGTGCAACAACTCCATTAGGTTGGGATTATTATTTACATTTATACAAAGGAATTGAGGCTTAGAGAGATTAAGAAACTTGCTTGTTCTCCTAGAAAATAAATGACAGAACTGAGATATAAATGGGATATCTCTGAGGTTAAGGACCATGCTGACATATTCTAGACTACAGAAAGATTTAGTAATCTAGGCCATTGTCTACATGCACACAAACTTACTTGTCCTAAGTTCCCTTTCAATAGCGCCCATAACACTGGGTATCTCTTCTGCCTTTTCTGAAATTCCTACAATGTCTATCTTGTTTCAAAACAAATGAGGATGCATTATCTATAAAACACTTCAATTTAAATGCTTGAGTGTTACCTGGGACAACTTATTATCCAAGCTCTACCATCAGACAGGCAAGTGACCACATTGGAAACAAAGGAATGATTCCCACAAGGTGTGCATTTAGGAGTGCCATGTGGATCAAGGGGGATTAAATATAGAGAAGATAATTTAGAATACGAATCTTAAAAGTACTGATGACAGTCTAAGAGAGTGCAGTAAAGAGGGAAGAATGCATGGAAACATTATGAAAAGTATGTGAAAAGAATAATTGATAATGTAATTGTGGGTAATCATGAGTTATCAAAGTTCCCCACATGCTAAATTGACATATGTATCATGGCTGAAACAAAAAAAATCAAATGTTTTCCTTTAAAAAAAGTAATTTGTTTCTGCTACCTTTAAGGCTAAATAAATAAAATCAGGGGTGACCTTGTTATAAAGTTATCCATACCATTTATCTTAAAGATGGTCTCCACTGGGAGAAAAAAAAAGATTGAACCCATCATATTTTTATCTATTGCTTTTGGTGTGCATAAGTCACACATTTGTATATCGAGTGTATACATATTGATTGTACCTTGACCTTAACAATTTATCATTTAGTTGTATACCATCACCCTCCATGATAGATGTTACAGCTAAGGGTCTAGCCGCAATTTCATTATAGACCCCACTTTGCAGGGTTTCATAAATAAGCAGTCAAAATCTACTGCAGGCTATGTAATGTTTTAGTTTGCATATCTGTATTATCATTTTTGTTCCATATTGCAGTTTCCATCCATCAGCTATAGAATCATTTTTCATTTTCAGAGGCAGTTCTTACAGGAAATCATCTTAATGACGATCAAGAGGAAACTTGCAAACAGTAGGAAAGATATTAAATTTCATTCCACCCCACCAAAATAAATAAGTAAACAAATAAATAAGTATATAAATGGAATAGCTGAATAATGCATGTTCTACTCTGTGCTATATGGCACACACATGAGGTTTGCAGATACTTATGTAGAATTAATTGACAAGCATGTAAATCGAGTGTTTGTTAATGGTGAAGAACAATAAATATATGATTAATGAATAAATGACAAGCAGGTTAAATGTTATAGAAGATAAAAGTTTTAAGAATATGCCCACACTCTCAACCAGCTTGCAATCTAAGAGGAAAGACAGCCCACTCATATACAATACATTTCTATTCATAATAATCCTGCTTTTCTCCTGTCCTGCTTGAATTAAAGTCTCTTTCCCTGTATTTACCACATATGCATATTTTAGCGAGTCTTTATTCCTCTGCGTTTCTGGATCTGTATTTACACAATGTGAAACAATAATGCATATTTATATTTATATATTGTCTATTTATAGAGTTGTTATGAAAGTTCAGTAAGTACAATGTGCATAAGAATTCCTGTGTGTACTCTAAAATAAAAAGACATGCATCTATACAAAATAAAGGTGATATATTAGTGGTAGTAATAATAGTAAAAAATAACTGTCTGCTGAACTTACATGGTTAATATAATATTACAGTGCTTCTATTGATCATTGTAGTGGGTTAAATAGCATTCCCCCAAAATTCATTATTACGCAGAACCTCAGAATTTAATCCTATTTGGAAATAAGTCTTTGGAAATGTAATTAATAAAGAATCTTGAGGTAAAAATCTAATTAGTTAAGGATCTTGTGTTAAAATCATCCTGGATTTAAAGTGGGCCCTACATTTAATGACTGGCATCTTTATAAGAGAAAGGAGAGGGAAATTTGGATTGAGACACAGAGAAGAAGACCATACAAAGATAGAGGCAGAGATTGGAGTGATTTGACTCCAAGATGAAGCATCTCAAGAATTGCTGGAAACCACCAGAAGCTGGAAGAGGCAAGGAAGGAGTCGTTTCTAGAGGCTTCAGAGGGCATGTGGCCCTGCCTACATCTTTATTTCAGACTTCTAGCCTACAGGATTTGAAAGAAGAAATTTCTATTGTTTTAACTGCCCAATTGTGACAATTGAATACAGCAACTTTAGGAAATTAATACATGTAGGCGGTCTACCTATTTTTGTGAATATATATCGTTCAGTGGATAGAAAATATCCTGGAATACCCACCTTAATGGATCTTGTTGAATTATCAGAGGGCCACTCAGTCCTAGTGATTTCAAATAGGATTTCTTGCTATAAGCATCAGCCACCACCCCGATCCCTTCCCACATATTATAGCTGATTGGTGAATTTCATATATTTGGTACAAAGTACTGTACGTCTACATTGAGACCACGTGTTTGTTAGAATGGAGGATAACTATGGTGTACAGGAAAAAAAAGAAACTGTATTCGGAGTCAGAGACAGAAAAAACACACTGCTTATGAAAATGTGAAGACAGGTAAGTCACTTACATTATTTTGGCCTAGTTTTTATCATCTATAAACAAGAGTGATTTTTGATTCATACATTTTCTCTGGAAACCAAAGGATAAAACATGTAAAAGCACACAGCACAATTCCTGGCCTTGCAACGCAGTCATACAACTTCTGCTCTATTCACAACATGCTTCACGTGTCCTTTTCTTCTGTCTTGCTTTACACACCGTGGTTTTTCATGGTACAGATACTGAGCTTACTATCTTAAGAGGCTGCGGTATTCATTGACTCAGTGACAATTACAGAAAACTAAATTTTGCCAAAAAGCAATAAAGCAAATATAATGTCTGGGGGAACGTTGTCATTGTTTGTAAAATGTCATTTTAAATTTCAAGTATATGCCAGTGGGAAATAAAATACAACTGTTCTCCAGCCTCAACCACCATATTTTAGGAACTATTGTCCCAGAATGAATTCAAACTTTAATTTGAAGTACCTAACATGTTTGCTAAGTATCTGAAAAATACTATATACTGCTTGAGGCAAAAAAAAAAAAAAAAAAAAAGGCCTGTTTTCTGAACAAGAAAAAGATCTGTGAATCTCTATTGAGTAGATACCTAGAAAAAGTTATTAAACAACACTATAAGGCAACTATAAGTATAGTGGGGGGAAATAAATCTTTTCCCTCACCTATGCTAGGTTTATGCCTGAAGATCTTTTTTTTTTTCTTTTTTTTGAGATGGTCTCGCTCTGTTGCCCAGGCTGGAGTGCAGTGGCTGGATCTCAGCTCACTGCAAGCTCCGCCTCCCGGGTTCACGCCATTCTCCTGCCTCAGCCTCCCGAGTAGCTGGGACTACAGGCACCCGCCACCTCGCCCGGCTAGTTTTTTGTATTTTTTTAGTAGAGACGGGGTTTCACCGTGTTAGCCAGGATGGTCTTGATCTCCTGACCTCGTGATCCGCCCGTCTCGGTCTCCCAAAGTGCTGGGATTACAGGCGTGAGCCACCGCGCCCGGCATGCCTGAAGATCTTATGACAAAAGACAGATGAACAGAAGAAAAGCATAACAAATTATTTAATATAAAGTTTATTTGACATAGGCGCCTTCAGAAATGAAAACCTAAAGAAACAGAGGAGCCCGTATATTTTTATACGTAGGTTTAAGGAAGAGTGGACAGTATGGAGAAGTATGATTGGGTAAACGGGGAATGATCTAAAGGTAATAAATTGGGGGAACTTTGCAAGGGCTGTTTAAGATTTGTCTCTGTATCCAATGTCTTCAGAGATAAAGATGATCCTTTCTTTTGGTTATAGGGAGAGCACCTCTCAAATGAGCATTTTATAACCTGCTTCAGGGGAGAAGGGTGAGGAGAAGGTGATAGAGAGCTTCCTGCTTTTGCAGTTTTCTCAAATGCCAAGGTGACATTTTAGAGTACAGTGTGTCCTGAACCCATTAGTACTCTGCATTGATCTTTTAGAAACAGCAAAGAAGATGTGTTAGAAATATTTGTTGTGCTTCTTGTTATAGAATTTTGAATCTTATTTTTAGTAATGTGTCTATCTTCTCTTATTATCTTTTCTGTCTCATGTTATGATTCCCCCAACTGTCTCCAACTTGATGTGTATGAAAGGCAAATGATTGCAACAGAAGATGTTTGGAGAAGTAAGAGCTTGTCCCAATAGGATTAAAAAGAGGTAGAATCATCTTACTTTGTGTTTATGTGTATAGTTATACGTCACAATTAACTTTTGGAAATTTTGGATATCTCTTAGACTCATTTTCTTGAATTCTTAGCATTAACAATAGATATTTTGTGTTTTTTGAGGGAGGAAGGCATAAATTAATAACAGGTAGGAGTGTTCTTTTTTCTTTTTTTTTAATTTCTTTTTTTTATTATTATACTTTAAGTTCTAGGGTACATGTGCATAACGTGCAGGTTTGTTACATATGTATACTTGTGCCATGTTGGTGTGCTGCACCCATCAACTCGTCAGCACCCATCAACTCGTCATTTACATGAGGTATAACTCCCAATGCAATCCCTCCCCCCTCCCCCCTCCCCGTGATAGGCCCCGGTGTGTGATGTTCCCCTTCCCGAATCCAAGTGATCTCATTGTTCAGTTCCCACCTATGAGTGAGAACATGCGGTGTTTGATTTTCTGTTCTTGTGATAGTTTGCTGAGAATGATGGTTTCCAGCTGCATCCACGTCCCTACAAAGGACGCAAACTCATCCTTTTTTATGGCTGCATAGTATTTCATGGTATATATGTGCCACATTTTCTTAATCCAGTCTGTCACTGATGGACATTTGGGTTGATTCCAAGTCTTTCCTATTGTGAATAGTGCCGCAATAAACATACGTGTACATGTGTCTTTTTAGCAGCATGATTTATAATCCTTTGGGTATATACCCAGTAGTGGCATGGCTGGGTCATATGGTACTTCTAGTTCTAGGTCCTTGAGGAATCGCCATACTGTTTTCCATAATGGTTGAACTAGTTTACAATCCCACCAACAGTGTAAAAGTGTTCCTATTTCTCCACATCCTCTCCAGCACCTGTTGCTTCCTGACTTTTTAATGATTGCCATTCTAACTGGTGTGAGATGGTATCTCATTGTGGTTTTGATTTGCATTTCTGTGATGGCCAGTGATGCTGAGCATTTTCTCATGTGTCTGTTGGCTGTATGAATGCCTTCTTTTGAGAAATGTCTGCTCATATCCTTTGCCCACTTTTTGATGGGGTTGTTTGTTTTTTTCTTGTAAATTTGTTTGAGTTCTTTGTAGGTTCTGGATATTAGCCCTTTGTCAGATGAGTAGATTGCAAAAATTTTCTCCCATTCTGTAGGTTGCCTGTTCACTCTGATGGTAGTTTCTTTTGCTGTGCAGAAGCTCTTTAGTTTAGTGAGATCCCATTTGTCAATTTTGACTTTTGCTGCCGTTGCTTTTGGTGTTTTAGACATGAAGTCCTTGCCCATGCCTATGTCCTGAATGGTACTACCTAGGTTTTCTTCTGGGGTTTTTATGGTATTGGGTCTAACATTTAAGTCTCTAATCCATCTTGAATTAATTTTCATATAAGGAGTAAGGAAAGGATCCAGTTTCAGCTTTCTACTTATGGCTAGCCAATTTTCCCAGCACCATTTATTAAATAGGGAATCCTTTCCCCATTTCTTGTTTCTCTCAGGTTTGTCAAAGATCAGATGGCTGTAGATGTGTGGTATTATTTCTGAGGACTCTGTTCTGTTCCATTGGTCTATAGCTCTGTTTTGGTACCAGTACCATGCTGTTTTGGTTACTGTAGCCTTGTAGTATAGTTTGAAGTCAGGTAGCGTGATGCCTCCAGCTTTGTTCTTATGACTTAGGATTGTCTTGGCAATGCGGGCTCTTTTTTGGTTCCATATGAACTTTAAAGCCGTTTTTTCCAATTCTGTGAAGAAACTCATTGGTAGCTTGATGGGGATGGCATTGAATCTATAAATAACCTTGGGTAGTATGGCCATTTTCACGATATTGATTCTTCCTATCCATGAGCATGGTATGTTCTTCCATTTGTTAGTGACCTCTTTTATTTCACTGAGCAGTGGTTTGTAGTTCTCCTTGAAGAGGTCCTTGACATCCCTTGTAAGTTGGATTCCTAGGTATTTTATTCTCTTTGAAGCAATTGTGAATGGAAGTTCATTCATGATTTGGCTCTCTGTTTGTCTATTACTGGTGTATAAGAATGCTTGTGATTTTTGCACATTAATTTTGTATCCTGAGACTTTGCTGAAGTTGCTTATCAGCTTAAGGAGTTTTTGAGCTGAGACAATGGGGTTTTCTAAATATACAATCATGTCATCTGCAAACAGGGACAATTTGACTTCTTCTTTTCCTAACTGGATACCCTTGATTTCTTTCTCTTGCCTGATTGCCCTAGCCAGAACTTCCAACACTATGTTGAATAGGAGTGGTGAGAGAGGGCATCCCTGTCTTGTGCCAGTTTTCAAAGGGAATTTTTCCAGTTTTTGCCCATTCAGTATGATATTGGCTGTGGGTTTGTCATAAACAGCTCTTATTATTTTGAGGTACGTTCCATCAATACCGAATTTATTGAGCGTTTTTAGCATGAAGGGCTGTTGAATGTTGTCAAAGGCCTTTTCTGCATCTATTGAGATAATCATGTGGTTCTTGTCTTTGGTTCTGTTTATATGCTGGATTACGTTTATTGATTTGTGAATGTTGAACCAGCCTTGCATCCCAGGGATGAAGCCCACTTGATCATGGTGGATAAGCTTTTGGATGTGCTGCTGAATCCGGTTTGCCAGTATTTTATTGAGGATTTTTGCATCGATGTTCATCAGGGATATTGGTCTAAAATTTTCTTTTTTTGTTGTGTCTCTGCCAGGCTTTGATATCAGGATGATGTTGGCCTCATAAAATGAGTTAGGGAGGATTCCCTCTTTTTCTATTGATTGGAATAGTTTCAGAAGGAATGGTACCAGCTCCTCCTTGTACCTCTGGTAGAATTCAGCTATGAATCCATCTGGTCCTGGACTTTTTTTGGTTGGTAGGCTATTAATTATTGCCTCAATTTCAGAGCCTGCTATTGGTCTATTCAGGGATTCAACTTCTTCCTGGTTTAGTCTTGGAAGAGTGTAAGTGTCCAGGAAATTATCCATTTCTTCTAGATTTTCTAGTTGATTTGCGTAGAGGTGTTTATAGTATTCTCTGATGGTAGTTTGTATTTCTGTGGGGTCCGTGGTGATATCCCCTTTATCATTTTTTATTGCGTCGATTTGATTCTTCTCTCTTTTCTTCTTTATTAGTCTTGCTAGCAGTCTGTCAATTTTGTTGATCTTTTCAAAAAACCAACTCCTGGATTCATTGATTTTTTGGAGGGTTTTTCGTATCTCTATCTCCTTCAGTTCTGCTCTGATCTTAGTTATTTCTTGCCTTCTGCTAGCTTTTGAATGTGTTTGCTCTTGCTTCTCCAGTTCTTTTAATTGTGATGTTAGAGAGTCAATTTTAGATCTTTCCAGCTTTCTCTTGTGGGCATTTAGTGCTATAAATTTCCCTCTACACACTGCTTTAAATGTGTTCCAGAGATTGTGGTATGTTGTATCTTTGTTCTCATTGGTTTCAAAGAACATCTTTATTTCTGCCTTCATTTCCTTATGTACCCAGTAGTCATTCAGGAGCAGGTTGTTCAGTTTCCATGTAGTTGAGCGGTTTTGATTGAGTTTCTTAGTCGTGAGTTCTAGTTTGATTGTACTGTGGTCTGAGAGACAGTTTGTTATAATTTCTGTTCTTTTACATTTGCTAAGGAGTGCTTTACTTCCAATTATGTGGTCAATTTTGGAATAAGTGCGATGTGTTGCTGAGAAGAATGTATATTCTGTTGATTTGGGGTGGAGAGTTCTATAGATGTCTATTAGGTCCGCTTGGTGCAGAGATGAGTTCAATTCCTGGATATCCTTGTTAACTTTCTGTCTCATTGATCTGTCTAATGTTGACAGTGGAGTGTTGAAGTCTCCCATTATTATTGTATGGGAGTCTAAGTCTCTTTGTAAGTCTCTAAGGACTTGCTTTATGAATCTGGGTGCTCCTGTATTGGGTGCATATATATTTAGGATAGTTAGCTCTTCCTGTTGAATTGATCCCTTTACCATTATGTAATGGCCTTCTTTGTCTCTTTTGATCTTTGATGGTTTAAAGTCTATTTTATCAGAGACTAGGATTGCAACCCCTGCTTTTTTTTGTTCTCCATTTGCTTGGTAGATCTTCCTCCATCCCTTTATTTTGAGCCTATGTATGTCTCTGCATGTGAGATGGGTCTCCTGAATACAGCAGACTGATGGGTCTTGACTCTTTATCCAGTTTGCCAGTCTGTGTCTTTTAATTGGAGCATTTAGTCCATTAACATTTAAGGTTAATATGGTTATGTGTGAACTTGATCCTGCCATTATGATATTAACTGGTTATTTTGCTCATTAGTTGATGCAGTTTCTTCCTAGCCTTGATGGTCTTTACATTTTGGCATGTTTTTGCAATGGCTGGTACCGGTTGTTCCTTTCCATGTTTAGGGCTTCCTTCAGGGTCTCTTGTAAGGCAGGCCTGGTGGTGACAAAATCTCTAAGCATTTGCTTATCTGTAAAGGATTTTATTTCTCCTTCACTGATGAAACTTAGTTTGGCTGGATATGAAATTCTGGTTTTAAAATTCTTTTCTTTAAGAATGTTGAATATTGGCCCCCACTCTCTTCTGGCTTGTAGAGTTTCTGCTTAGAGGTCTGCTGTTAGTCTGATGGGCTTTCCTTTGTGGGTAACCCGACCTTTCTCTCTGGCTGCCCTTAAGATTTTTTCCTTCATTTCAACTTTGGTGAATCTGGCAATGATGTGTCTTGGAGTTGCTCTTCTCGAGGAGTATCTTTGTGGCGTTCTCTATATTTCCTGAATTTGAATGTTGGCCTGCCCTACTAGGTTGGGGAAGTTCTCCTGGATGATATCCTGAAGAGTGTTTTCCAACTTGGTTCCATTTTCCCCCTCACTTTCAGGCACCCCAATCAGATGTAGATTTGGTCTTTTTACATAATCCCATACTTCTTGTAGGCTTTGTTCATTTCTTTTTCTTCTTTTTTCTTTTGGTTTCTCTTCTCGCTTCATTTCATTCATTTGATCCTCAATCGCTGATACTCTTTCTTCCAGTTGATCGAGTCGGTTACTGAAGCTTGTGGATTTGTCACGTATTTCTCGTGTCATGCTTTTCATCTCTGTCATTTCATTTATGACCTTCTCTGCATTAATTAGTCTAGCTATCAATTCTTCCACTCTTTTTTCAAGATTTTTAGTTTCTTTGCGCTGGGTACATAATTCCTCCTTTAGCTCTGAGAAGTTTGATGGACTGAAGCCTTCTTCTCTCATTTCGTCAAAGTCATTCTCTGACCAGCTTTGATCCCTTGCTGGCGATGAGCTGCGCTCCTTTGCAGGGGGAGATGCGCTCTTATTTCTTGAATTTCCAGCTTTTCTGCCCTGCTTCTTCCTCATCTTTGTGGTTTTATCTGCCTCTGGTCTTTGATGATGGTGACGTACTGATGGGGTTTTGGTATAGGTGTTCTTCCTGTTTGATAGTTTTCCTTCTGACAGTCAGGACCCTCAGCTGTAGGTCTGTTGGAGATTGCTTGAGGTCCACTCCAGACCCTGTTTGCCTGGGTATCAGCAGCAGAGGTTGCAGAAGATAGAATGTTGCTGAACAGCGAGTGTACCTGTCTGATTCTTACTTTGGAAGCTTCCTCTCAGGGGTGTACTCCACCCTGTGAGGTGTGGGGTGTCAGACTGCCCCTAGTGGGGCATGTCTCCCAGTTAGGCTACTCAGGGGTCAGGGACCCACCTGAGCAGGCAGTCTGTCCGTTCTCAGATCTCATCCTCCGTGTTGGGAGATCCACTGCTCTCTTCAAAGCTGTCAGACAGAGTCGTTCGCGTCTGTACAGGCCTCTGCTGCTTCCCCTTTTGTTGTTTAGCTGTGCCCTGTCCCCAGAGGTGGAGTCTACAGAGACAGGCAGGTTTCCTTGAGCTGCTGTGAGCTCCACCCAGTTCGAGCTTCCCAGCAGCTTTGTTTACCTACTTAAGCCTCAGCAATGGCGGGCGCCCCTCCCCCAGCCTCGCTGCTGCCTTGCGGTTAGATCGCAGACTGCTGTGCTAGCAATGAGGGAGGCTCCGTGGCCGTGGGACCCTCCCAGCCAGGTGTGGGTATAATCTCCTGGTGTGCCGTTTGCTTAAAGCGCAGTATTGGGGTGGGAATTACCCGATTTTCCAGGTGTTGTGTGTCTCAGTTCCCCTGGCTAGGAAAAGGGATTCCCCTCCCCCTTGCGCTTCCCAGGTGAGGCAATGCCTCGCCCTGCTTCAGCTCTCGCTGGTCAGGCTGCAGCAGCTGACCAGCACCAATTGTCCGGCACTCCCCAGTGAGATGACCCCAGTACCTCAGTTGAAAATGCAGAAATCACTGGTCTTCTGTGTCGCTCGCGCTGGAAGTTGGAGACTGGAGCTGTTCCTATTCGGCCATCTTGCTCCGCCCCCCTCCCATGAGTTTTTTAAATTTTATTTTACTTATTTATTTATTTATGTTTTGGAAATGTTCTTTTAGTCCCTTTAATAACTAGTTTCATGTGTTTATCAGGTCATATTTTTTTTCCTCTTTTCTCACATTCAATCTACACAACTATATTTATTCTGATACCTTTGTGATGTATTCTAGCTCTAACAAAGAACCCAGTCATCTGGTATCTAAAGTTATGGTTCCAAAACTCATACCTTTTTTCCCAACTGACAAGCATTACTGAGTATCCACTGAGCTTGCCAGGCACTCTTCTGGGTCCTGGAGATACAGTGCTAAAAAGGGCAGGTGAAGCTGCTGATCTCACAAAGCTTATATTCTGGAAGCAGGAGACCAACATACAAGCAAATAACTATCACAGAGCAATTAATGTTGGGCAGATGGTAAAATAAGGGAAGGGGATGATATTGTACCTGACAGGGGCATCTTATTTCTTGTCAGGAAGGGAATCTCTGATAAAGTGGTGCTGGAGCTGGATCTGAACATAAGGAGCCAGCAACGTGAAGATCTCAGAGAAGAGCCGTCTAGAGAGAGTGCTCAGTTACTGCAAATGTCTTAATGTGGGAATGAGATTGAACTTATGTAATAAATATAAAAAAGGACAGTAGAGCAAGAGCAAAGTGGGAAACAGGAGGAAGAAAGATAAGTTTTAAGAGATCAATAACAGCCAGATTATAATGGGGCTGTGGCAGTCACTGTAAGGACTGTGGGTTTTATTCTAGGTCCATAGGAAGCCAATGGATAGCTGTAAACAGGAAATGGTGGGAGCACTGATGTAATCTGATTTAGGTTCTAGGAAGTTTGACTTTCCTGGAAGCCTTTCACCAACCAAAGCCACCTCTCTTTTCAGATCTCAACGGGCGACAGAAAAGAGAGAAAAACACGCAACTTGTGTTACCAATTAATATGGTTTGGCTGTGTCCCCACCGAAATCTCATCTTGAACTGTAGTTCCCATAATCCCCACATGTGGTAGGAGAGATCCAGTGGGAGATAATTGAATCATGGGGGCGGTTACCTCCATGCTGTTCTTGGGATAGTGAGTGAGTTCTCATGAGATCTGATGGTTTTGTAAGGGGCTTTTCCCCTGCTTCACTCTACACTTCTCCTTGCTGCCACCATGTGACGAAGGATGTTTTTCCTTCCCCTTTCCACGATGATTGTAAGTTTCTTGAGGCCTCCCCAGCCTTGCAGAAATGCGAGTCAATTAAACCTCTTTCCTTTTAAAATTACCCAGTCTCGAGTATTTCCTCATAGTAGACTGAGAACGAACTAATACACCAAGTCTTTTAGTTTCTTATCTAAGCCTGATGTATCCTTGGTCTTTGCTGATAATCACAGGATGCCATGCAAATAAGCAGAAGAGAATATTGGACAGGGTGTTTGGTAGACTATTCTGTGCCCTCCATCTTTGATTTATGCCCTGGGACAATGACACATTTTCCTGCAAGGAGGCAGGTCTGTCAAGGTTCTAATCTATTCAGGTGTGATCTGAGGAAAGCTAGGCAGCTCACAGCATAAAAGCTGAGTACCAAGTTACAAAGATTTAGCGAGAAAGATCATTTATTCAAGAATACAGAATTAAAATGGAGATCCAAATGTCACCACCAGTTTGTTTGGCATCTGTGTCACCAACTGCTATTATTTTCTGTTCTTTCTCTTTGGTTCTGAAATTTGTCTTTCTGAAACAGTGACCTGAGTTGCATACAACCTGTAATTTAGAAATGTTCTATGTTGTAAATTGTACTTTGCTTTCAGTAAAAGCCTTTATGTGTCAAGTAGCAAAACAAGAGTGTCATGAAAGAAGGTGAAGTTCCCCATTACAGAAAGAAAAACTGGGAAGAAACCTGCTAATGTGCAATGCAGAAAATAAAAGAGATGCTGATATGAATATGCCCATCAACTTACATTTATAATGTGATGATTTTCAAATGATAGAGGAACATTTGTGAGCCTGTGTTGTCACAGTGCAATAGTCCCAGAGGATGCTGTTTTCAGCAGGTCAGAGTCCCACAGTTGCTCAATGAATATGTTGAGAATTGGTCTTTAATCTTCTGGCTTCTTTTAGTAGTTCTGACATCATATCATTTCTGTTTTGCTATGATGGAAACATCCCCGAGGCAAATAGTGTTTCTGGTTGTACTGTGACGTTTACCCTCTTCTCTTAATAATAATGACAATAATAACAATAATAATAACAGCAGCTACTATTTATAGCGCACTAGGCATGTTGCATGGTGATTTTACCTAATCTTCAAGAGTCCTGCAAGTCAGGAGTTGGGCCCAGTTTCCAGAGGAAGAAAATAAGGCTACTTTTACGCTATGACAGTAAGGCCATATTCAGGAAGAGGTTAGAAAATGGAAGCCTCTAGTAATTTTCCCTCCTTTTCAGCACCATAGAGCTGATCAAGTGTGTCCAGCTTGGTACCCTCTATAAGAACTTTATTGGTATTAAAAAGAAAATTCAATTCTCACTGTCATTCAAAGTAGGGACCTTTATTTATTTATTTATTTATATTGATTTATTATGTCCAAATTTTATTTTAAGTTCAGGGTTATATGGGCAATATGTGCAAGTTTGGTTATACAGACAAATGTGTGCCATGGTGGTTTACTGCACTGATCATCCTATCACCTAGGATGCCCAGCATCCATTAGCCACTCTTCTTGATGCTCTCCCTCTTCCCAACCCCCACCCTCTGACAGGCATCAGGGTGTGTTTTTCTACCTCATGTGTCCATGTGTTCTCATCATTCAGCTCCCACTTATAAGTGAGAACACGTAGTATTTGATTCTCTGTTCCTGGGTTAGTTTGCTAAAGATAAGGGCCTCCAGCTCTATCCATGTCCCTGCAAAAGACATGATCTCATTCCTTTTTATGGCTGCATAGTATTTCATCATGTATAAGTACCACATTTTTTTTTTTAATCCAATCCACTCTTGATAGGCACCTAGGTTGATTCCATATCTTTGCTATTGTGAATAGTGCTTCAATGAACATACACGTGCATGTAACTTTATAATAGAACAGTTTATATTCCTTTGGGTATATACCCAGTAATGAGATTACTGAGTTAAATGGTCTTTCTGCCTCTAGGTCTTTGAGGAATCAACACACTGTCTTCCACAATGGTTGAACTAATTTACAGTCCCACCAACAGTGTAAAAGTGTTCCTGTTTTATCCACAACCTCACCAGCATCTGTTGTTTTTTTTTGATTTTTTAGTAGTAGCCATTCTAACTGGTGTGAGATGGTATTTCACTGTGGTTTTCACTTGCATTTCTCTAATGATCAGTGATGTTGAGCTTTTTTTCATATGTTTGTTGGGGCATGTCTTCTATTGAGAAGTGTTTGTTTATGTCCTTGGCCCACTCTTTGATGGGGCTGTTCGCTTTTTTTCTTGTAAACTTAAGTTCCTTATAGATGATGGATATTAGACCTTTGCCAGATAGATTGCAAGAATTTTTTTTCTCCCATTCTGTAGGTTGTCTATTTATGCTGTTGATAGTTTCCTTTGCTGTGCCAAAGCTCTTCAATTTAATTAGATCCCATCTGTCAATTTTTGCTTTTGTTGAAATTGCTTTTGGTATCTTTGTCATGAAATCTTTACCTGTGCCTATGTCTTGAATGGTATTGCCTAGGTTTTCTTCTAGGGTTTTAATAGTTTTGGGTTTTACATTTAAGTCTTTAATCCATCCTGAGTTAATTTTTATATATGGTGTAAGGAAGGGGTCTAGCTTCAATTTTTTGCATATGGCTAGCCAGTTCTCCCAGCACCATTTATTGAATAGGGAGTCTTTTTCCCATTCCTTGTTTTTGTCAGGTTTGTCAAAGATCAGATGTTTGTACGTGTGCAGTCTTATTTCTGGGTTCTCTTTTCTGTGCCATTGGTCTATGTGTCTGTTCTTGTTCCAATATCATGCTGTTTTGGTTACTGTAGCCTTGTAATATAGTTTGAAGTTGGGTAGCCTGATGCCTCCAGCTTTGCTGCTTTTGCTTAGGATTGCCTTGTCTATTCAGGCTTTTTTCTGGTTTCATAAAAATTTTTAAATAGTTGTTTCTTTCTAATTCTGTGAAGAATGTCAATGCTAGTTTAATGGGAATAGCATTGAATATATAAATTGCTTTGGGCAGTATGGCCATTTTTATTATATTGATTCTTCCTTTTCGTGAAGAAGGAATGTTTTTCCATTTGTGTCATCTCTGATTTTTTTGAGCAGTGGCTTCTAGGTCTCCTTGAAGAGATCCTTGTTAGCTATATTCCTAGGTATTTTATTCATTTGTGCCAATTGTGAATAGGAGTTCATTTGTGATTTGGCTCTTGGCTTACCTGTTGTTCGTGTATAGGAATGCAGCAATTTTTGCACATTGATTTTATATCCTGAGACTTTGCTGAAAATGCCTATCAGCTTAAGAAGCTTTTGGGCTGAGACAATGGGGTTATCTAGACATAGGATCATGTCATCTGCAAACAAAGATAGTTTGATTTCCTCTCTTCCTATGTGAATACCCTTTATCTCTTTCTCTTTCCTGATTTCCCTGGCCAGAACTTACAATACTATGTTGAATAGGAGTGGTGAGAGAGGACAAACTTGTCTTGTGCCAGTTTTCAAGGGGAATGCTTCCAGGTTTTGCCCATTCAGTATGATATTGGCTGTGGGTTTGTCATATATGGCTCATTATTTTGAGGTGTGTTCCTTCAATACCTAATTTATTGAGAGTTTTTAACATGAAGGTGTGTTGAATTTTATCGAAGGCCTCTTCTGCATCTATTGAGATAACCATGTGGTTTTTGTTTTTAGTTCTTTTTATGTGATGAATCACATTTATTAAATTGTGTATGCTGAACCAGACTTGCATCCCTTGGATGAAGCCTATTTGATTGTGGTGGATAGGACTTTTGATATTCTGCTGGATTTGTTTTGCTTCAGTGTTCATTAAGGATATTGGCCTAAAGTTTTCTTTTTTTCTTTTTTCTTTTTTTTTTTTGCTGTATCTTTGCCAGGTTTTGGTATCAGGATTTTGCTGGCCCCATAAAATGAGTTAGGGAGGAGTTACTCCTCTTCAATTTTTTGGAATAGTTTCAGTAGGAATAGTGCCAGTTCTTTTTTGTACCTCTGGTGGAATTCAGCTGTGAACATGTCTGGTCCTGGGCTTTTTTTTTTTTTTTTTTCCTCATTTGGTAGGCTATTTATTAATGTCTCAATTTTAGAACAAATTATTGGTGTATTCAGAGTTTCAATTTCTTTCTGGTTCAGTCTTGGGTGGGTGTATGTGTCCAGGAATTTATTTGTTTTTTTCTAGATTTTCCAGTTTAGACACATAGAAATGTTTCTAGTATTCTCTGATGGTTGTTTGTATTTCTTTGGAGTCAGTGGCGATATCTCCCTTAACATTTCTGATTGTGTTTATTTGCATCTTCTGTATTTTCTTCTTTATTAGCCTACCTAGTGGTCTATCTATTTTATTAATTATTATTTTTTTAAAAAACAGCTCCTGGATTTGGTGATTTTTTTGAAGTGTCTTTTTGTGTCTCTATCTCCTTCAGTTCAGCTCTGATCTTGGTTATTTCTTTTATTCTGCTAGCCTTGGGGTTTGTCTGCTCTTGGTTCTCTAGTTCTTTTAGTTGTGACATTAAATTTTTAACTTGAGATCTTTCTAGCTTTTTGATGAGGGCATTTAATGATATAAATTTCCCTCTTTCACACTGTTTCAGCTGTGTCCCAAAGATTGTGGTACATTGTATCTTTGTTCTCATTAATTCCAAAGAACTTCTTGATTTCTGCCTTAATTTTATTGTTTACTCAGAAGTTATTCAGGAGCAGGTTGTTCAATTTCCATGTAGTTGTGTGGATTTGAATGAATTTCTTAACCTTGTGTTCTAATTTGATTACGCTGTGATCCAAGAGACTGTTATGATTTCAGTTCTTTTGCATTTGCTGAGGAGTGTTTAACTTTCAATAATGTGAACAGTTTTAGAGCAACTGCCATGTGGTGATGAGAAAAATATATATTCTGTTGTGTTTGGGTGGAGAGTTCTGTAGATATCTATCAGGTCTACTTAATCCAGCGCTGAGTTCAGGTCCTGAATATCTTTGTTAGTTTCTGTCTCGATGGTCTAATATTGACAGTGCGGTGTTAAAGTCTCCCACTATTATTGTGTGTGAGTCTAAGTTTCTTTGAAGGTCTGTAAGAACTTGCTTTATGAATCTGTGTGCTTCTGTATTGGGTGCACAGACATTTAAAATGGTTAAATCTTTTTGTTGAATTGAACGCTTTACCATTATGTAATGTTCTTCTTCGTCTTTTTTGATATTTATTAAAGTCTATTTTTTTTTTCAGAAACTAGGACTGCAACCCCAAGTAGGAACCTTTAAAACCTCTGGTCCTATTCAGCTTGCCATATTCATATTGCCTATCTGGCAAGAAGTAGACTCTCCTAATTTTCAAATTGTTCATATATAAAAAGTTTCCCCATAAACAGAAGACATATCACACGTAATTATTTCCCAACAGCGATGATTTGCATAGAGTAATCTTGTATATTAAGTTTTTTTTCTGTTGCCTCTCAACTATATTAAAGTCAGCTGGAAGGTTGCACTTCTGGCAAAAATTATAGCTTTTCCTTCAGTGAGAATACTTGGTGCTCAAGCACTTATAACTAGAATTTCTAAGAAGGAAATTTGTAAAGAGAGAAGTGCAGTTGTTGGCACTGATGGGAAGGAAGCTGTGCTTTTATCTCTACATTCTTTTCACTTGAGAAGGGAACAGAGACAATGGAAGGGTACAACTCATTTTTTTTGTTTTGTTTTGGTGACATTAGAAGACATGAGAAAAGTAATGACTGGGCTCTCTTAACTGGTTTGCAGTTGCATCCTGTCTCAGATATGTGTGAACACAACAAAAATACTGATGTCTTCACTCTTGAGATAAGGCCACATTACTTTCAATTTAATACTGACTATTTAATCTCAGGACCTCTCAGAAAAACAATGTATCCTATTATGTGTGAGAAAAATGTGTATATTAACAGTGGGAGGTCTGCTGTATACTATATATTTGAAAGCCACCAGCCTTAGCACAGTCTCTGCTGTCAGTGGAATCAATTTCTTCATTCTTGTTGACACACAGAATATTCCTTCTGATCTTGCAAAATCACTTCTGTTTATTACAAGGTCTGTATCTTGTCTATGTTCCCCACTGTTTATATAATACTACTTTTCTTGAAGCAACTACAGAGCTTTATACTTATATTCCAAACGGCAACTAGTACTGAAGTGTTTGGCAACATTACAACATGGAATAAATAGTATTCATCATGAGAGACTCCTCAGGATTCATTCATCTGATAAACATTAGCAACATTACATAGAACTAATTTGATACTTTGTAAAGTGTGTAAGACTCTTTGATGCTGAAAATTGCATTTGCAGAAGTGATAATTTGAAGTTACTGCAAGGCTCTGAGACAATGCAGTGTCCAGGTCTCAAAGGAAGAAAAGTGAAATTCCTTCAGGGTGATTACTGAGGCCTCCCTGCCCAAGGCTTATTCTGGCCTAAGAGATAGCAAGCTTGGCTTCTTGTCTCTTCTACTCAGCAGCTTCCATGGCTTTTTATATTGACTCCCCGAGGTCCAGAGATGAAATACTAGCCAAGAGTCTGACCAAAAACCACCTAGTGAATTATGCGGCCAAATGTCTGCTGGGGAAGCAGATGTATTGTTTTACCTGAATGGAGATTCCAGTGGTGTTATGAAGACAACATGCCAGCCAGGGTTCAAGTCTCAGCTCCGCCACTTACTGGATGCATTTGTCTCTTAACTTATCTGCCCCTCAGTGTCCTTGTTTATGAAATGAGAATGATTAAACATATCTTTTGGAGTTATTGTAAGAATTAAATGATACAATGTGTGAAAGTGCTTCACATAGTACCCGGAACATAATAGGCACTCAATACATGTTAATGTAGTCTTCTCACCCATGAATTAGGAAGAATACTGTTTTTCCTGCTTATCTCAAGCCTATTATTCACTTCAATGGTCATTTTTCCCCTCTAGGTTTGTTCAGAGATAACAATGATGTACTGTAGTCAATTAAAAAAGTTTCCTTGAATCTGGACTTGATTGTCAGAGCAAAAAGAGCAGCAGTCACTTAAGGAGAGAGAGATTGTGAAGGTAGCCTGAAATGTATCTACCTACTGTTACACAGCTTTTCCTGCCTTAGTCCATGCTGGTACATATGGAACAATTTTCTTCCTAGAGACATATTTTCTTCCTAGAGACATACATACGGGCTCCCCTATGTATCAATGTTCTTATTTGTCAGGAACAAATATTTTACATGTAAAAACGTGGGTTGACCCACATGACCCATTTTCTTTAATATACATGAAGTAATATAACAGTATTTTATTATGTATTGTTTCCTACAACGCTGTTGGCTATGACAGTGATAAGTACTAAGATTTCTTGGCCGGGCGCGGTGGCTCACGCCTGTAATCCCAGCACTTTGGGAGGCCGAGGTGGGTGGATCACGAGGTCAGGAGATCGAGACCATCCTGGCTAACACGGTGAAACCCCATCTCTACTTAAAAAAAAAAAAAAAATACAAAAAATTAGCCGGGTGTGGTGGCGGGCACCTATAGTCCCAGCTACTCGGGAGGCTGAGGCAGGAGAATGGTGTGAACCCAGGAGGCGGAGCTTGCAGTGAGCCAAGATCGCGACAGAGCGAGACTCTGTCTGAAAAAACAAAAACATTTCTTTCATTCTCTGCATCCTGCCCCACAGCAGTACCTGCCACTGTGTAGTGCAGGCTCTCCTGATCCCCTGTTTGGAATACTGCAAAACTCTTTGCCCTTCTTTTCCCTCTCTCTTCTCTCCAACGCACCCCTCCCTACGCTACAGCCTTTATGCTTCCGAAACAAAAACAAGGCCACGTTGACTCTTATTTATAAATCCTTCCATGGTTTCCCATTGTCCTTGGGGCAAAACCTAAGCTTCTTAACCTGGTTGAAAAGAATTGTTTTGATCAGGCATAAATCCTAGCTCAGGATACATTAATGTGGACAGAGGTGTGGCGGTAGAGTGGGGGCAAAACGGACATAACAGATTTTATCTACACTATCGGCACTCTCCGCAGTGGCAATTTTTCCTCATTTTCAATTTATTTTTGGGCTCTTTTTAGGCTCTCTTACCCTTCCTGATAACAATTGCTCTGTCTCTGAGTTTTCCTTGAAAACTTTTAAGAGCTGGGCATGCTCAGTAGCCATAGCCAGGGTTGTCTCTCATTTTTAAAACATCACTAAGGCTGCAGTGTGAAGGATGGACACACTTTGGGGCCTGTTGGGGGGTGGGGGGCAAGGGGAGGGAGAGCATTAAGACAAATACCTAATGCATGCAGGGCTTAAAACGTAGGTGATGGGTTGGTGGGTGCAGCAAACCACCATGGCACATAAATACCTATGTAACAAACCTGCACGTTCAGCACATGTATTCCAGAACTTAAAATAAAATAAAATAAAGTAGAGAAAGAATGCATCAGTGAGAGCCTTTAAAAAAACCAAGAAAGAATCAAAATTTCCTTTATCGCAACTCTACAGATATTCCATTGAATGGGTTTACTTAAGCGGTATGAAATGTAGAGTAAGTTGGAGAGTGTCACCAAACTTCCCCTTTTATTCAGAAAAATAACCTAGGGCCATGTGGTAGCCTGTGGTTCATACATGAACTGCCAGCTGGCTGCATCTCTGACCTCTCCTCTTTTACTTCTTTCCTTTTGTGGTGGGACAAAAAATGACCCTCCTAAAGGTATCCATGTGAAATTCCTAACACCTGTGAATGACACCTTATATGGCAAAGGGTTTGATTAAGTTAAGGATCTTGAGATGAGGCGCTTCTGGATTATTCATGTGGGCCCAATATAATCACAGACTTCCTGTGATTAGGGAGAGGCAGAGAGACATATGAAGGAAAGGTTGGGGTGTGAAGATGGAGGCAGAAGACAAGGCAAGGAAAGCTGGCAGTTACCAAAAGCTAGAAGAGGCAAAGTACAGATTCTCCCCTAAAGCCTTTGCAGGGAACATGGCCCTGCCAACAAATTGATTTGGGATTTCTGGACTCCAGACCCGTGAAAGGGTAAACTTCTGTTGCTTCAAACCACCCAGTTTGGGGTAGTTTGTTATAGCAGCCCTAGAAATGAATTCATCTTTCTTCTAACCCCACTGGCTTCCTTGATTTTCCTCAAATAGGCCACATGAGCTCCACTTAAGGACTTCTGTGCTCACTTCTCACTTGGACTCGAAAGTTCTCCCACTAGATAGCTTCCTACTGAGAGAGCTCCATGGCTTTCTCCTTCGCTTCCATCAGGTCTTGTGCAGAAGTCACTTTTTCAGCAATGATTTTCATGACCCCATTATTTGAAATAGGCCCCTTGGCATTCCCTAACATTCTTGCCCTATTTTCTCTTCATAGTACTTATCTCTCATCTGACATACTAATCTTTTAATGTTTACTATTTACTCATTTCTTATTGCCTGCATTTGGTTGTCATACATGCAGCAGAAGATAATTTCCATACTGTCAGAGATTATTGTCTGTATCATTTATTGCTGTATTTCCAGTGCATAAAACCATGCCTCAGCACCTAGGACAAGGCCCGGTATACATAAGCATTAGATGAACACTTAAAGGAAAGATCACATAACATCAGAAATAAAAAAAAAGTTAGTAATAAACAAAGCATTTTATAACTTATCAGTCATGCTCCCCAAACTGCCATTGTCATTAACCATGCAACTTCTGTAATGCCAACAAATCACTTAAATTTCCTATTTTCAAATGTTGAAGTCTGAGGAAAGACTTTGAGACATTTTACGTATTATAGTTGACTGGAGCTACTTTTATTCAGTCACATATTTACTCAACAAGGTTTTAATAATCAAAGTGAAGTTATCAAGCATTTTCTGCTGTATCATGCTGGAATCCTAAACAGTGTATCCTGTGTTTGATATGACAAAAACTATGTGTGTATTTATTTTTATGGGCTTGTACCTTTCTTTGGGAAGAGGGAAGGTGAGGACAGATGTCAGCAAAAGTACAAAAAGAAATCCCCCAGGAGCTCCCATATGTTTCTACCTTGCTGAGTCCATGTAAGATAGATTACCTTCATGGCTGTTTCCAGTTAAGAGGATAAATGGAGACAATACAAAGGCAGAATGTCACCTCTGCATCCAGGAAGATATGCATGCAAAGGTCAGCCAGAGGCTGGTTTTCTGAGTGACCATGGTTGGGAAATCAAACAGACTTTCATTTTGATCTGAGAGTAAAGCACACTATTGTTTGAGCTTCTTGGTTCCATTTATCAGAGGAAATTTGTGCCAGAGATAGCAGAAGGGAGTTGGAAGACATCCGAGAAAGGATTCCAAGATTGTAAACTGCACTCCAGCCCAAGCACTATTGCTGCCAATTCTAAGAATTTCTTCATGATTAGTCATAGTACTTAATGTTGCTATTATAAAATGTCAAGTGGAAGAGTCAGAGTCAGGCTATTGATGACTTGGAAGCTTGCTTTGCTGAAATAAAGTTTCTCTTAAAATGGAACAGCTGAATTTACACGAGTAAAATGAGTTGGAATAATTTGTGAAAATTTTGTGTTTTGATGTTGCAAAAGTCCACGTAAATTATTTATTGCCTTAAGCATTCGAAAAATGCTTAGAACACTTGTGGCTAATTACTAAAAATATTTATGATTAAATTGGGCTACTTGGGAAGAGAAATGATGGAAATAATAGTTTTAATTGTTAAACTAATGTTCGTTTTAAGTAAAATTGGTTACCTGAAAAAATGATATGCATACAAAACAGAACACTTATCATAATTGTGTAGCTTGATGGCTTATCCCACAGTAAAATTATTCTGTAACTACTATTTAGATTAAAAAAAAAAAATACTAACTATACCCTGAGAAGTTCCCCTGCCGCCCCATCCCAGACACTATCGCCTTCTATCCTGAAGTTATCTTCTCTTTTTGATCAGCTTTAAATGGTTTTGAATTTGCAATAAATGGAGTTATACAGTATGTTCTTTTTAGCATTTGATTTCTTTTCATTGAATTTATGTTTGGAAGATTCATGCATGCTGTTGCCTGTAACAGTAGTTTGTTAATTTTCACTGTTGTGTAGTTTGCTGTATATGAATATGCCACAATTTATTCAGCCATTTTATTATTCATGAACGTTTGGACTGTTTCTCATTTATGCCACCACAAATAGCACTAATATCAACATTTCTTGCAAGTATGAAGTAAACATATATAGACATGTATGTTGAGTATGTATGTTGGAGTAAAATTGCTGCAGCATAGGATATGAGTATATTTAATATGGTAGATACTACCAAAGAGTTTTCCAATATGGTGGCATCCGTTTGTATTCATACTAGCAGTGCGTGAGGGTTGCAGTTGCTCTACATCTTTCTCAACACATTGTACTGTCATTTGTTTTAACTTGAGTCATTCTGGTATATGCATAGTGGTATTTCATTGTGATTTTGTTTCTATTTCTCTCATGACTAATCACGTTGAGCATTTTTCATGTGCTTAGTTTTTCATTTGTTCATGTCCTTCCTTGACCATGTACATATCTTCTTTCTGAGCTATCTGTTCGACTTTTTTGCCCATTTTCTATTGGATTTTGTCTTTTTTTAGTGATTTATAGGAAGACTCTGGCTATTGAGGTTGCTTTTATTCATACATTTATGTGTGATACATATCACACACATATGAGAGAGAGCACACAAATATCTCCTTTTATGTTTTATTTTTAAAATCAAGTGTATTGAGATTTATTTGTATGCCATAAAATTAACCCATGGTAAGTACACAATTAATACTTTTCAGTAAATTCCAGAGTTGTACAGCAGTCACCAAAATTCTATTTTAAAGCATTTCCATTATTCCATAAGGATTCTTCATGTCTTTTTACTATATTCCCAATCACCGACCCTAGCTTCAGGTAACATACTGATCTGACATCATCTCTTATAATTTGCCTTTTCCAGAATGCTAAGAAAGCAAAAAAATATACTGTGTGTGCTTCTTTTCTAGCTTTCCTCACTTAGTGTAATTATTTCGAGACTCATTGTTATTTTTTGATATATCCTTAGTTCCTTCCTTTTTATTACCAAGTAATATTCTATTGTAAGTGGTGTACCACATCTGTTCACCCATTCACCAGATGAAGGACATTTGGTTTCTTTTTAGTTTTTGGTGGTTAGGAATAAAGCCAATATAAAATTGTGCATGCAGGATTTGTGTGACTATAGGTTTTCATTTTATTTGGATAAATACCTTGGAGTGGGGTTCTTAAATCATATGGTAAGCGCAGGTCTAACTATTTAAGAAACTGACAAAGTGCTTTTAAAAAAGTGTTTGATACTATTTCCCTGGTATGAAACCCACTTGATTATGTTGGATTATCTTTTGGATATGTTGTTGATTTTGCTTAGCCAGTATTTTATTAAGGATTTTAGCATCTATGTTCATCAATGATATTGGTCTGTAGTTTTCTCTTTTGGTTATATCCTTCCCTGGTTTTGGTATTAGGGTGATGTTGGCTTCATTAGGGAGGGTTTCACATCCCCACCAGAAGTGCAGGAGTTCTAGACGCTGCATATCTTTGTAAGTACTTAGTGTCTTCATGTTTTTTCTCATTTTGTAATTATTCTTGCATGAGTGTAGTGATATCTCATTGTAGTTTTAATTTTTCTCCCTAATGACCAATGATGTTCAGCATCTTTTCTTGTGTTTAACTGCCATTAGTATATACTATTTGTTAAAGTATTTGCCCAAATTTTTTGCTCATTAAAAATTAGTGGGGGACTTCAGTACACTACTGACAACACTAGACAGGTCACCCAGACAGAAAGTCAACAATGAAACAATGGACTTAAACTATACGTTGGAACAAATGGACTTAACAGATATAAAAGAATATTTAATCCAACAACCGCAGAATACACATTCTATTCAACAGCCCATGGAACTTTCTCCAAGATAGACCATATCATAGGCCATAATATGAGCCTCAATAAATTTAAGAAAATTGAAATTATATCAAGCACTCTCTCAGACCACAGTGGAATACAACTGGAATGAACTCAAAAAGAAACCTTCAAATCCATGCAAATACATAGAAATTAAATAACCTGCTCATGAATAAGCATTGGGTCAAAAACAAAATCAAGATGTAAATTAAAATAATTCTTCAAACTGAATGACAATAATGACACAACCTATCAAAACCTCTGGGATACAGCAAAGGAGGTGCTAAGAAGAAAGTTCATAGCCCTAGATGCCTACATCAAAAAGACTGAAAGAGCACAAACTGACACTCTAAGGTCACACCTCAAGGAACTATAGAAACAAGAACAAACCAAACCCAGACCCAGCAGAAGAAAGGAAATAACCAAGATCAGAGCAAAACTAAATTAAATTAAAACACATAAAAAATACAAAAAATAAATGAAACAAAAAGCTGGTTCTTTCAAAAGATAAATAAAATTGATGGACCATTGGCAAGATTAACCAAGAAAAGAAGAGAAAAAATCCAAATAAATGTAGTTATAAAATAAATCAGTTATGTAGACCTAATGTACAAACTTGCAGTTATAAGATGAACAAATTCTGGAGACCTAAAATTTCTGCACCGCAAAAAAAATATTATAAACAAAAGCACAGAATGAGAGACAACACTTAAAAACCATATATTTGATAAGATATTAATATTCAAAATGTATAAGGTGCTTCTACAACTCACTAACAGTAAACAAATAACCTGATTCGAAAATGGGCAAGGGATCTGAACAGATCTTTTTTTATACAAATGGCAAACAAATATATGAAAAAATGCTCAACATCGCTAAGCACCAGGGAAATGCAAATGAAAACCACAATGGGATATCATCTTACTCCAGTTAGAATGGCCATTACTAAAAAGACAAAAAACAACAGATAATTGGTGAAGATGTGGAGAAAGGGAACTCTTATACACTACTGGTGGAAATGTAATTGGTACAGTCATTTCGGCAAACAGTATGGAGGTTTTTTAAAATATTGAAAGAATTACCATTTGATCCAACAATCCTACTCCTGGGTATCCACCCAAAAGAAAAGAAATCAATGCATCTAAGGGATACTGCACTTTCATGTTTATTGCAGTACTATTCACAAGAGCAAAAATATGGGATCAACCTAAAAGTCCATCAATGGATTAATAGATGAAGAAAATTTGGTACATATACACAATGGAATACTATTCAGCCTTTTAAAAGAAGGAAATTTTGTCATTTACATCAAACCTGGAGGACATTATGCTAAGTGACATAATCCAGAGACAGAAAGACAAACACTGCATAATCTCACTTATATACAGAATCTAAAAATGTCAAATATATAGAAACAGAGAGTAGAGGGTAATTATCATAGGTTAGCATGTGGGAAAAATGGAGAGATGTTGGTCAAACGGTACGAACTTGTGAGTTATAAGCTAAGTTCTGGAGACTAATGTACAGCATTGTGACTACACTTAATGTATACTTGAAATTTGCTGAGAGTAGAGCTTAAGTATTATTACCACACTCCACACAAAAATAATTATGTGAGGAGATGGATACATTCGTAACCTTAATTGTGGTAATCATTTCACAATGTATATGCATATCAAAACATCATATTGTTTACCTTGAATAATACAATTTTTATTTTTCAATTATACCTTAATAAATCTGAAAGTGAAAATAAGTTGTGTTTGAATTTTGTCAACAGTTTTTTTATTATTTAATATTTGTAGGCTGTGTAGTGATATCTCGTTGTTCATCCCCAATATGTAAAATTTGTGTCACCTCTTTCTTGGTAAGTATATTTAAAGCTTTATAAATATTTAATTTTCATCCAAGAATCAGATTTGGGTTCAGTGATCTCCTGTATTGATTTTCTGCTCTCAATTTCATTGATTTTCACTCTTACCTTTATAATATCCCTTATTATATATGATTTGGGTTTAATTTCTCTTTTTCCCCAATTTTCTTAAGGTAGAAGCTTATATCATTGACTTGAGCACTTTCTTCTTTTCTAATGTAAACATTTAATAGTATGCTATAAACTTCTAAGCACTACTTTAAAGACATCCCACAAATTTTGATATGTTGTCTGTTCATTATTTTCTGTTCAAAATATTTTTCAACTTCCCATGTGATTTCTTCTTTGATCCATGCACTGTGGAGCATGTTTTTAATTTCAAAACATTTGGATATTTTCCTGATATTTTTTACTGATTTCTAGTTTAATTCTATTATATTCCAGGAATATGCTTCTTACTATCTCTTTTTTAAATTTTTATAGTTTGGTATATAGTGCATATTATAGTCTATTTTATTGGATTATTTTTAAATGCAGTAAAAAAGAGGTATATTCTTCTGTTGTTGTTTGCGGGTGTTCTATAAATCTCATCGTGTCAAGCTGGTTGATACCACTGTTCTGATGTTCTATATAACCTTACTTATTTTCTGTTTATTTGATTAGTGAGAGAGGAATGTGGGGGTCTATGAGTTAAAATGTCTCTGTTCAATTCTGGCAATTGTTTCCTCATGCAATTTGAAGCTTTGTTATTAAGTGCATATGCATTTAAGATTGTTGTGTCATGTTAAAGTGACTCCTTTATAAATAGTGAGACAGTAAACTATCTAAACATACACTGATATGGTTTTAAATCTGTGCTTTGGAATTTTTGTTCTGTTTATTTGCATAACCTGCAGGAAAAAAATGTAATTCCATCTTTTGTCTCTTCTTACAATCCTGAGAGATTAATCTTGAAACTCCACATTGATCAAGTCATCTATGAGTTTAAAAATACAACAAGAAAAATCTTTGACTCCAACATTGCCTATTGAGTTGGTATGTAACACCTTCTTCAGTGTGACCTTCTTCAGTGTGACCCTAAATGGCCTTAATTTTTCACCACTTAGTCCCTATCCAAATTAGATGGACTTCGCTTAACTAGAAAATAGATCCCTTACCTACTGATTCAGCATTTATTGGGAAAAAATTATTTTCCTAAATGCTATAAAATTATTTTTAAAAAGTGTTCCCTATTCTTGAGATGATTATAATCCAATGTAAACAAAACGATGGAATTGAGGATGGACTAGGAGGTAGAGAAAGGCTACAATCATGAACGTAATTGAATAGGGCAGACAGGCAGAATACCATTCTGTAAAATCTGTAGTAGCCTCAATGGGAAATGACTAAGCAATATGATTGCCAGGGCCTAAAGGTATTTTGTGATCATCAGTTCCATGAAACAAAGGGTAAAGAAAGAAGTTAAATCAGAAGGTATTATCATCATTGTCTATAATACCAAGAAGGACATCAGCAAAGAATGCAGTAATTGGCTTTGGGGGCATTGATCCTAAATAACGCCATAGCAGAATAACTTACATGTTTGCTGACTACAAGCTTCCGGGGTTTTAAATTGCATTACTACTAAACATTCTTGTTCACAGATGAATTTGGCTTAGGTTTGAGTCTGTATTAAAGACTGAATATTAATTTTTAAAATTATGTATTTGGAGAATAATTTATTCATATGAAATCCAGACCCAAATATGAAATTCAGCACAGAAATTAATAATGGAAACCCGAGGAATCTCATGCTTCAGGCATTTAGCATCTGATATAATTTTACATTCTTACATTATAAAGTGCACTGAAACGATACTGAATACACAGCATGTGGGTGCAATATATCACTCTGTAATTAGAAGTACCAGGTCTATGAAAGCACTTTTTAAATAAAAAAAGGAAATGTATATTTTAAAAATACATGTGTATTTGAAAGTTTTTCATTTTTTTCTTAACCTTATCAATTACGATCAGGTTGACCTCATAACCTTATGTTACTTATCTGCCAGACGGGCTATTAATGAAGACTATTATAAGTAATATATAGTCTCTAGAGGCCAGGCCACACTACCTCCAAAAAAAGGTAGTATGATGTTTCCCTCTAATTCCAGCGTAAGTCTTTTTTTTTAAAGCACCAAAATGATAGACTACCTATTCACAATAGAGGAAAGGGTGTATTGTGTGTGTATGTGTGTCTGTGTGTGTATGTATGCGTCTTAGTCCATTCCAGCAGCTATAACACAGTATCATAATCCAGGTGGCTTCTAAACAAGAGAAATTTATTTCTTAAAGTTCTGGAGGTGGGGAAGCCCAAGATCAAGGTCCAGACACATTCAGTGTTTAGTGAGGGCCATTTTACTTGTTCATAAGTAGCCATCTTCTCATTGTGTCTTCACACGGTAGAAAGGGCAAGAGAGCTCTCTGGGGCCTCTTTTATAAGGGCACTAGTGCAATTCCTGAAGGCTCTGTTCTAATCACCTCCCAAATCCCTTATCTTCTTTTTTTTTTTTTTTTTTTTTTTGAGACGGAGTCTCGCTCTAGCCCGGGCTGGAGTGCAGTGGCCGGATCTCGGCTCACTGCAAGCTCCGCCTCCCGGGTTTACGCCATTCTCCTGCCTCAGCCTCCGGAGTAGCTGGGACTACAGGCGCCCGCCACCTCGCCCGGCTAGTTTTGTTTTTGTATTTTTTAGTAGAGACGGGGTTTCACCGTGTTAGCCAGGATGGTCTCGATCTCCTGACCTCGTGATCCGCCCGTCTCGGCCTCCCAAAGTGCTGGGATTACAGGCTTGAGCCACCGCGCCCGGCCATCTTCTAATACCTTCACATTGGGGATTAGAATGTCAACATTTTTTTGGGGGGTGGGGGGCACTAAAAACATTCAGTCCATCCCTGTGTGTGTGTAATGTGTATGCATATGTGATTTTGTTGTTGATTTTGTATTTGAATTGCATTTCTTAAAAGTAACTAGAAATTGTTTTAGTAAAGTGCTGAGTATTTAAGAGAACCAGCACCCAGTGGATTGTTAGCCTTGGTTGTTCACATTTATTCTTCCCCAATACAAGTGGTTTTCATGTTGAATATTGGTTAGGAGCGCAGGCTTTGGCTTCGGGCCCACTTCCATCTGAAGCCAAGTTCCCTCAATTATAAGTTCTGTGACCTTTGAGCAGGTTCTTCAAATGTCTGTGCCTGATTTCCTCAGCTATGAAATTGGAATAATAATACCTCCCTCACAGGGCTGTTGAGAAGACTGGCACACAGTAGGTGCTCAGTAAACAAATGTTATAGCTACATTGCTACCATTATCATCAAAGTGTCAAGGCTGAAATGGGCCAGGTAAAAAGCTATCCCCATGAAGTCAGCATATAGGAGAAAGAGGGCACTTGAGGATGGCTCAGGTTTGGAGGGTCACAGCCCAGATACTTTATTCAGCTACAGTGGAGAGCAGAGTATTATCACAAGGAATGCTTAGATCACATGCGAAACAAAAAGGGTGTAAAGTTGAAATTGTGAGGCAAAGGCATGAGGACAAGAACAAGTTGAAGATTAGAAGGAAGGACAAAGAGAGAACTAAGTAGGGAATGTGACTCCTGGTTCAGAGGGAAAACCTAGTCTCCAGCACTGGTACAACCATGTGGTATGATTGCGTTCTGATGCACTTGGATCACATGGCCAGAATAATAAAGGGAGCTCCTTAAAGGTACTGTATGGGCTCTGCCAGCACTGTTCCCCAGAAAAACCCCACACACCTGGTTAGAAGATCCCCCAAGGACATCGATCCATCTCATCTACTGTATGCTTAATGGAGCCCCGGACCAATTACCTAAAACAGGAGCTCAATGGGTGTAAGACGAGGAACTTATCACCAACTTCCACACATTTACCCTTTTACTTCTGCTTTGGAGTGCGTGAGACTTGACCTCATTAAACACAAATACTGGGTAGAAGAGGAAATAACTTTTCACCCTAATTTGGTAAGTGTCTTCAGAGAGCTTTCTGTTCTTGCCTAATCTAAGTAGCACCCTCTCCATCTCTATCTCAATTATCTCAGATAATTATTTTAATTATCTGCATATTATTCATGATTGCTGTTTTCCTTTTTTCTTTTTTTTTGGTGAATATTTCCTCTGATTCAAATGTACAAGTTCCATGTCAGATCATATCAGATCTTTGGAGATTTTGTTTGCAAGTCTTTCCTCTAGGCCTAGAAGAATGTCCGGTATGTGGTACATTCTCAGTATAGTTCTCAGTATAGGTATCTGTTGAATGAGTTAATACATTTCCTGAAATTTTTTTTCTATACTCTCACTTCCGTGACTTCTTTCTTGTTCCCTCTTTCTGTAACTTTCTCCATCATATTTTTCTGTAGGTGTCCTTTCCATTCTTGAAAATCTAGCTCAAATAGCACTTCCTCCATAAGTCTTCCTGTATTATCCAGTCAGAAATAAGGTGTTAAACTGTGTGTGCGTGTGTGCATGTGTGTGTGTGTGTGTGTGTGTGTATCTCCATTCTTGTTCCAAGAGAACAGTTGGGGTAGAAAGGGGAAAAATTCCTGGAAATTATTGCATTCTGCTTTGAGCCAGAAATATTGATACCAGAATTTCTCAAAACCTACCAAATCCAGAGTTCTTGGAGAGACATAAGGTGTCACCTCAGTTTTCTCTGTAGAGGAGGCAGTACCGTATGCTAGGTAAGCATTTAGTGCATGGATTAGGCAGCATGCGGTCAAATCCCACTTGGTAGATAGATGATCTTGCATAAAATATTTAACTTTAGTTTCTTCCTTTGGAAAAATGGAGATAGGTAATGATATCTGCCTCATAGGATTAGAGTGAAGAAAAACTACAATCATGCATATGAAGCCTTTAGTATGGTATCTTTTACTTTAACAGGCACTCCATACATTTTAGCTATTATTATCATAATCACTATTATTAATAATACTGTTAGAGGCTCCAGTGTTGGTTTTTATTCTATCATAATAAAACTAAGCCTTACAGTGTATCAGTTTTGTTTCAATGCAAGTATTAAGTTCAATCATTAATCTGAATGTTTGTAATAATTAATTATCATATTTGAAAAAACTTTATCACCTAGGCAACAGTCATGTGCTTTTTCCTGGTGATTAACAAATGGAGCAAACACAAAAAGAGAAAGTACTTTATAAAATTGAGATGTCTAGATACAATGAAATTAACTGCATTTGAGCACCAGAGTATTTATATTTATTATCCTTTGAAAATAAATATAAAATACATTTGCATCCTGTAGCATCTTTAAATACTATTTTTGTAGTATCAAAGTATTTTTTGTAGTAAGAACATTTGAAATGTACTGTCTTAGCAATTTCGCAATATACAGCTATTAACTGCAGTTACCACAGCTATTCAATAGATCTAAAAAAATTTATTCCTGTGTCTAACTGAAACTTTGTACCCTTTGATCCACATCTTTCCATTCGTCCCAGCCCCTTGGCTCTGGTAATCACCATTCTACTCTCCAGTGTTATGATTTAAATTGTTTTAGATTCCATACATAAATGAGATCATGTGGTATTTGTCTTTCTGTGTCTGGTTTATTTAACTTGGCATAGTGTCCTCTGGGTTCGTACATTTTGTCAAAAATGACAAAATTTCCTTCTTTTTGAAGGCTGAATAGTATTTCATTGTGTATACATAGGTTTCTTTATACAGTCATCTTTCAATGAGCACTTAGTTGGTTCCATATCTTGGCTAGTGTGAATAATTTTGCAATGAACATGAAAATGCAGATATTTCTTTGATATACTGATTTCAAATTATTTGGATATATGCGCAGAAGTGGAATTGCTGGATTATATAGTACTTGTACTTTCAGTTTTTTGAGGACCCTTCAAAGATTTCCATGATGGCTATACTACTTTATATTCCCACCAACAACATACAAATGTTCCCTTTTCTCCACATCTTCGCCAACACTTTTTATCTTTCATCTTTTTCATAATAGCTATTCTAACAGGTGTGAGGTGGCAACTTATTGTGATTTTAATTTGCATTCCTCTGATAATTAGTGATACTGAGCATTTTAAAATATATCTGTTGGCTATTTGCATGTATTTTTTGAGACACGTCCATTTAGCTGCATTGCCCATTGTTAACTGAGTTATTTCTTTCCTTGCTAATGAGATGTTTGAGTTCCTTGTATTATTTTGGATATTAACTCCTTATCAGATATACGGTTAGCAAATATTTCCTCCTAATTTTATTAATGGGGAGAAATTGTCCCAATTGTCTCTTTCATTCTGTTATTTCTTTACTGCGCAGAAGCTTTTTAGCTTGATACAATCCTATTTGTCTGTTTTTATATTAGTTGCCTGTATTTTAGGAGTCAAATAAAATACAGACCACTGTCATGTAGCTTTTTTTCCTGTGTTTCTGCTAGCAATTTTACAGTTTCTTGTCTTACATTTAAGTCTTTAATCCATTTGGAATTGATTTTTTTTTTTAACATGCTGTGGGTTAAGGTCCTTTTTGTCTCCTGCACTTGGATATCCAGTTTTGCCAACACTCTTATTTGAAGAGACTGTCCTTTTACCAATGTATTTTTTTTGTCAACGTTGTCAAACATCCATTGGCCATAAGTGTGAGGATTCATTTATGGGCTCTTATCTGCTTGATAGGACAACATGTCCAATTTTAAGCCAGTATTATGCTGTTTTGATTACTATAGCCTTGTAATATAGTTTTAAGTCAAGTAGCATGATGACTGTGGCTTTCTTCTTTTTGCTCAAGATTATCTTGGCTATTCAGGTTCTTTTATAGGTCCATATGAATTTTGGAATTGTTTTTCTATTTATGTAAACATGACATTGGAATTTTGACAGGGAATAAATTGGATCTGTAAATTGCTTTGAGTAGTATTGACATTTAATAATGCTAATTTTGATTCATGAACAAGGAATATTTTTCCATATATTTGTATCTCTTTCAATTTCTTTCATCATTGTTTCATAGTTTTAACTATACAGGTCTTTTACCTGCCTGATACATTTATTTTTAAATATTTTACTTTCATGATCCTATTGTAAATGGGATTTTCTTAAAAGTTTTTTTCTGGCCGGGCGCGGTGGCTCAAGCCTGTAATCCCAGCACTTTGGGAGGCCGAGACGGGCGGATCACTAGGTCAGGAGATCGAGACCATCCTGGCTAACACGGTGAAACCCCATCTCTACTAAAAAATACAAAAAACTAGCCGGGCGAGGTGGCGGGCGCCTGTAGTCCCAGCTACTCGGGAGGCTGAGGCAGGAGAATGGCGTAAACCCAGGAGGCGGAGCTTGCAGTGAGCTGAGATCCGGCCACTGCACTCCAGCCTGGGCGACAGAGCGAGACCCCATCTCAAAAAAAAAAAAAAAAGTTTTTTTCAGGTAGATTTAAAAAAAACCCTTTTTTTGGCCTTTATTTTAAGTTTAGGGAAAGAGGTGCAAGTTTGTTACACATGGAAATTGTGTCATGGGGGTTTGTAGTACAGATTATTTCATCACCCAAGTATTAAGCATAGCACCCATTAGTTATTTTTCCTGACCCTCTCCCTCCTCCCACCTTCCACCCTCCAATAGGCCCAGTGTGTGTTGTTCCTCTCTATATGTCCATGTGTTCTCATAATTTAGCTTCTACTTATAAGTGAGAACAAGTCATATTTGGTTTTCTGCTCCTGCGTTAATTTGCTAAGAATGAAAGTCCCACAAAAGTCCTAATCTTGTTCTTTTTATGGCTGCATAGTATCCCATGGTGTATATGTGCCATGTTTTCTTTATTCAGTCTCTTATTGATGGGCATTTAGGTTGATTCCATGTCTTTGCTATTGTGAATAGTGCTGCAGTGAACATACACGTGCATGTATCTTTATAACAGAACGATTTATATTACTTTGGGTATATACCCAGTAATGGGATTGCTGAGACAAATGGTATTTCTGCCTCTAGGTCTTTGAGGAATAATGACACTGCCTTTCACAATGGCTTGAACTAATTTACACTCCCACCAACGGTGTATAAGCATTTCTTTTCTCTCTGCAACCTCACCAGCACTTCTTATTTTTAAAAGTTTTAATAGTAGCCATTCTGACTGGTGTGAGATGGTATCTCATTGTGGTTTTGATTTGCATTTCTCTAATGATCAGTGTTGTTGAGCTTTTTTTCATATGCTTGTTGGCTGCATGCATGTCTTCTTTTGCAAAGTGTCTGTTCACGCCCTTTGCCCACTTTTTAATGGGGTTGTTTGCTTTTTTCTGTAAATTGTTTAAAGTTCCCTATAGATGCTGGGTATAAGACCTTTGTCAGATGCATAGTTTGGAAAAAATTTCTTCCACTCTGTAGGTTGTCTGTTTACTGTGTTGATAGTTCCTTTTTGCTGTGCAGAAGCTCTTTAGTTTAATTAGATCCCAGTTGTCAATGTTTGCTTTTGTTGCAATTGCTTTTGGTGTCTTTGTTATGAAATCTTTACCCATTCCTATGTCCTGAATGGTATTGTCTGGGTTGTCTTCCAGGGCTTTTATAGTTTTGAGTTTTACATTTAAGTCTTTAATCCACCTTCAGTTAATTTTTGTATATGGTGTAAGGAAGGAGCCCCGTTTCAATCTTCTGCATACGGCTAGCCAGTTATCCCAGCATCATTTGTTGAGCAGGGAATACTTTCCCCATTGCTTGTTTTTGTCAGGTTTGTCAAAGATGAGATAGTGGTAGGTGTGTGGTCTTCTTTCTCAGTTCTCTGTTCTGTTCCATTGGTCTACATGTTTGTTTTTGTACCAGTACCATGCTATTTTGGTTACTGTAGCTCTGCAGTATAATTTGAAGTCAGGTAGTGTGATGCCTCCAGCTTTGTTCTTTTTTGGTTAGGATTGCTTTGGCTATTTGGACTGTTTTCTGATTCTATAGGAATTTTAAAATAGTTTTCTCTAGTTCTGTGAAGAATTTCACTGATAGTTATTAGAAATAGCACTTAATTTATAGATTGGTTTAGGCAGTATGGCCATTTTTATGATATTGATTCTTTTTATCCATAAACACGGAATGATTTTCCATTTGCATGTATCATCTCTGATTTCTTTGGCAGTGCTTTGTAGTTCTCATTGTAGAGATCTTTCACCTCCCTGGTTAGTTGTGTTCCTAGGTATTTTATTCTTTTGTGGTAAATGTGAATGGTATTGCATTCCTGATTTGGCTCTTGACTTGACTGCTTTTGGTGTATAGAAATGTTAGTGATTTTTGCACATTGATTTTGTATCCTGATATTTTGCTGAAGGTGCTTATCAGCTTCAGCAGCTTTTGGGCTGAAATTACGGAGTTTTATAGATATAGGATCATGTTGTCTGTAAACGGGAATAGTTTGACTTCCTCTCTTCTCATCTGGATTCCCTTTGTTTCTTTCTCTTGCTTGATTTCCTTGGCCAGGACTTCCAATACTATGTTGAATAGGAATGGTGAGAGAGGGCATCCTTGTCTCGTGCCAGTTTTAAGGGTAATGCTCTCAGCTTTTGCCCGTTCAGTATGATACTGGCTATGGGTTTGTCTTAGTGTTTTGAGGTATGTTCCTTCAATACCTAGTTTATTGAGAGTCTTTAACATGAAAGGGTGTTGAATTTTATTGAAATCCTTTTCTGCATCTATTGGGAAGCTACAGTATGGGGAGGGAGCAGGTGGGCTGGTGCATGGCCATAGGGCCACCTCACTGGAGCTGTCCACTGGTCAGGCATGGTCCGCCAGTGCAGAAGCTAGGGTGCAGGCTTCCAGGGTGCCCAAGACTGTCCGGTAAGCAGGCTTGGCCAGGTTGGAGCTCTGGAAGAGGCCAGCCAACCAAGGGGTTCTCAGGTCAGATCAGCCCCATATGATGGGCAAGATAATCAGTTCCAACAGTTCCCATAGGACTTGTCTCCTATGGGAGCAAGTTGAGCCTAGGGGGATGGCTGTCCATGGCTGTGCTCTGCTACAGATGCTCCCACATCAAACTTTCAGGTATCCAAATCACCTGGCTTGCTGCCCCTACCACTTCTCGGAGGAGCTCTCCCTACCAGCTGGAGTGACCATGGTGGTCGAGTGTTCTCCTCCTGCCGGGGTTCCAGAGGCTCGTGGCGAGAACGGGTTGCTCCCTGCCAGTTTAACTCACCCATTTCCTTGGAGCTGTTGTGGCCTCAAAATGAGTCCCAGTGCTTGGTAGCCCCATGCAGGGTTCCCAGCTTTCTCCGCCTTCAGTCCAGCTTCTGTGTCTTCCCTCCATCCACTCTCGGTGCCTTCCCTCTGAAGATCTGATAAAAGCACACCTATTGCCTTAGTGCCTCGGTGATAGCCTTTTCACCTGGCTGTGCTTAGACATCCATCTTGCCCTCATAAACCCTCCTGGCAAGGTTTTATATTATCAAGGTATGTTTTGCTTATTTTGTAAATTAACAGCAATCTGGAAAGCTACCCGCCATCATCCAATGTTAGTGATAACAGAATGTCCAAATTGTTGTTCGTGTATAGAAATGCCACAGATTTGTGTATATTGATTTTATATTCTGTAGCTGTACTGAATACATTTATTATATATAACAGTTTTTTGACAGAGTCTTTAGGATTATCTATATATAGGATTATGTAATCTGCAAAAACAGATAGTTTTACCTCTTTGTTTCTGATTTGTACACCTTTTCTTTCTTTTTCTTGCCTAATTGCTCTGGCTATAACTTACAGTACTATGTTGAATAGAAATGGTGAAAATGAACATCCTTGCATTGTAGGAGATCTTAGATGGAAAACTTCCAGTTTCTCCTTATTGAGTATAATGTTAGCTGTGTGTTTTCCATAAATGTCCTTGATTATGTTGAGGAACTTTCCTTCTATACATAGAGTGCTAGGAGATTTTATTAGAAAGTATGTTGAACTTTGTCAAATGCTTTTTTTTGCATTAATTGGTAAGATCATATGATTGCTTCTCAGTCTGTTAATGTAATGCATCACATTGATTTATTTACATATGTTTAACCAAATTTGCATACCAAGAATAAATCCTATTTGATCATGATATGTAAACTTTTTTAGAAAATAACTTAGTTTTATTGACTTTTTAAATGATTAGTCTTTATTTTATTTATTTCTGCTGTCATCTTTATCTTTTTCCCTCTGCTAAGTTTGGGTTTAGTTCTTCTATTTCTAGTTTCTTGAGGTGTAATATTAGACCATTTGGGATCTTTCTTCTTTTTTAATCTAGGCATTTTTTGCTATAAACTTACCTCTTAGAACTGCTTCTGCTGCATCCCATAGGTTTAAGTATGTTGTGTTTTCATTTTCATTTGTCTCAAGTTACTTTTTAATTTCCCTTTTAATTTCTTCTTTGAGACACTGGCTATTCAGGAGCATGTCGTTTAATTTCCACCTATTTGTGAATTTTCCAAAATTTCTCTTGTTATTGATTTCTAGTTTTATATCATTTTTGTTGGAAACAATACTTTGTATGATTTTGATCTTCCTAAATTTGAAAAGAGTTGTTTTGTGGCCTCTTTTATGGTCTATCCTAAATAAAGTTCCATGTGCAGTAGAGAAGAATGTGTATTTTGCTGTTGTTGGAAGGAAAGTTCTATATATATCTTTTAGGTCCATTTTGCCTAAAGAACAATTCAATTCCAGTATTTCCTTATTAATTTTGTGTCTGGATGATTGGTCCATTGTTGATAGTGGAATATTGAAGTCCTCCACTATTATCATATTGCTATTTATTTCTCCTTTCTGTCCATTCATATTTGCTTTGTATATTTAGGTGCTACAATGATGAGTGCATATATATATATACATATTTATGTAACAACTTAAATATATATACATATTAAATATATATATACACACACACAATCAGGAGAATGTAACAACTTAAATAAATATACATATATTTAATATAATATATATAGTTAATATCTATGTGCTTCCTATGAGATATTCATGTTAGCCTGAAGGAAACAGGTATACTGAAAGTAAAAGGATAGAAGAGGATAGTCCATGCAAATGGTAACTAAAAGCAAGCAAGAGTGGCTAGACTTAGACAAAATATACTTCAAGTCAAAAACTGTTATAAGAGACAAAGTAGGTTATTATTTAATGACAAAGGGCTCAATTAATCAGGAGGATGTAACAACTTAAAAAGAATATATATATATATATATATATATTTCTTTAAGAAGCTACAAACTAGCTGTTCATTCTTAAATTGAGAAATCATTACATATTTTGGCATAGCAAATGATTTTAGGTTTTTCATCCACTGATAACAATTATGATTGCCTGACTCCTCTATCACACCACTAAACTTTGTGACATGGCTATAGGCCTCCTGAAATTTATAAGTAATAGTCTGTCCTAAAATTGGCATTAGTTTTCCAGGTATTTGAAGGAAGAATCTTCTTTAGAAATTTTGGCTTTAATTCTTAAAACTTTCTTATAATGGAAATTTCATTATGCTCACAAAAGGCCAATTTTGGCTGCCTTAAATAGATGCTGTGAGATGAGTGTGTGTGTGCATACACGTGTATGTGCACTTGTGCATTTGTGTGTTTGTTTATGTGCTCCTGAATGTCTGAATGTAAAGTCACACATAAAGTTTGAGTTTGGAGGAAGCATCCTTTTGCAAATAAATAAGCATGCATATAAAACATAACATATTCTCAACTCATGAAGACATGCTTACAAGCAACTGATATAGTTATGCACTGCATAACGACATTTTAGTCAATGACAAACCATAAATACAATGGTGGTTCCATAAGGTAATAAACAGAACTGAACATTCCTATCACTTAGTAATGCCGTAGTTGTCATAATATTGTAGTGCAAAACATTAGTCACATGTTTGTTGTGATGCTGGTGTAAGCAAACCTACTGAGCTGTCAGTCATATAAAAGTACATCACATGCCATTATGTATAGTACATAATACCTGGTGATGATAATAAATGAATATGTTACTGGTTTATGTATTTAATATACTATACTTTTATTGTTATTTTAGAGTATACTTCCACTTATAAAGAAAAGTTAACTGGGCCGGGTGCGGTGGCTCACGCCCATAATCCCAGCACTTTGGAGGCTGAGGTGGGCGGATCACCTGAGGTTGGGAGTTCGAGACCAGCCTGACCAACATGGAGATACCCCGTCTCTACTAAAAATACAAAATTAGTCGGGCGTGGTGGCACATGCCTGTAATCCCAGCTACTCGGGAGGCTGAGGCAGGAGAATCACTTGAACCAGAGAGGTGGAGGTTGCGGTGAGCCGAGATTGTGCCATTGCACTCCAGCCTGGGTAACAAGAATAGAACTCTTGTTCTACTGTCTCAAAAAAAAAAAAAAAAAAAAAAAAAAAAAAAGAAAAGAAAAGAAAAGAAGGAAAAGATAAAAGAAAAGTTAAGTGTAAAACAGCCTCAGGCAGATCCTCCAGGAGGTAGTCCAGAAGAAGGAATTGTTATCGTAGGAGATGACAGCTCCGTGTATGTTATTTCCCCTGAAGACGTTCCAGTGAACAAGATGTGGAGGTGGAAGACAGTGATACTGATAATCCTGACCCTCTGTAGGCTTAGGCTAATGTGCGTGTTTGTGTCTTATTTTTTAACAAAATATTTAAAAAGAAAAAATAAAAATAGAATGAAAAGGTTAAAGTAAAAGGCTATAAAAAAAGAATACTGTTTTTGTACAGCTATACAATGTGTTTGTGTTTTAAGCTAACTGTTATCACAAAATGATCAAAAGTTAAAGAAAATTTAAAAGTAAAATGTTACAGGAAGCTAAGGTTAATTTATTATCGAAGGAAGAAAAATATTTTTAATATATTTAATGTAGCCTAAGTGTATGGTGTTTGTAAAGTCTACAGGAATGTACAGCAATGTCTTAGGCCTTCACATTCACTCACCACTCACTCACTGACTCACCCAGAGAAACTTTCAGTTCTGCAAGCTTTATTCATTGTAAGTGCCCTATACAGGTGTACCATGTTTTATCTTTAATAGTGTATTCTTACTATACCTCTTCTATGTTTAAATATTTTTAGATACACAAATACCATCATGTGACAGTTGCTTACAGTATTCAGTATAGCAACATGCTGTACAGGCTTGTAGCTTAGAAGCAATAGGCTATATCATATAGCTTAGGTGTGTACTATGCTATAGGTTTGTGTAAGTACACTATAACATTCACATCATGGCCGGGCGCAGTGGCTCACACCTGTAATCCCAGCACTTTGGGAGGCCAAGGTGGGCAGATCACGAGGTCAGGAGATCGAGATCATCCTGGCTAACATGGTGAAACCCAGTGTCTACTAAAAATACAAAAAATTAGCTGGGCGTGGTAGCACATGCCTGTAGTCCCAGACACTTGGGTTGCTGAGGCAGGAGAAGCGCTTGAACCTGGGAGGCAGAGGTTGCAGTGAGCCGAGGTTGCGCCATTGCACACCAGCCTGGGCGACAGAGCGAGACTCTGTCTCAAAAAAAAAAAAAAAAAAAGAAAAAAAGAAAAAAAAATTCACAACATGACAAAAACTGCCTAGTGATGTATTTCTCAGAGCATATCCTCACGGTTAAGCAGTGCATGACTGTATATATGACCACCATTTGATCATTCCTTCCTTCCTTGCTTCTCTTCTTAGATGAGTCATTACCTTCTCTAGAAAGCCATTATAAGCCACCTGATCTAGAGTAACTCCCTCTGCTTCTCCCCCTAGCCAGTCCCATGCCATGGGATATTCTCTTCTTTCAAGGAAACCCTTTCCAATAATGTAAGAAGATTGTCTGTTTTTCTTACATTTTTTTCTTGTTTTCTGTTAAATGCTATATAATAGATGCTCAATAAATATTTGATAAATGAGGAAGTATTTGCTGCTCACCGATAAGATTTAGGAGGCACTATACTGGCCCAGTTCTTCCTAAACCCAGCTGTGTATCAAAAATTACCCAGGAAGCTTTCAAAAAATCTCAGTTATCAGGAACCCATTCCTGGAGATTTGATTCAGGTAGGTATGCTTTATTCACTGGTATTTCCATAGAACAGCATGTGGCATATAACTAGACTTCAATAAACAGTAAGTATTCACATAATCATTACTCATTATGAGTAATTTTCTTGGGGTAACCTTCAACCTGGTTTCCTGCCTCCAGTTGCTCCCCTATCCTGAAATGCTCTTACCCTTCCATTTCACCTTCCATCTCACCTGTGGAATGCTTTTCTGAATCAGTAAGCTGAACATGACACTATCCTGCATAAAATTGGTCCATTATTCTCTGTTTTCTTCAGGATGAAGTCCAAAAGTCTTATCAAGTGAGCAGGACCTTTTAAAATCTGGCCCAGGTTACCTTTCTAACACTGAACTTCTCCCAGAACACCATGCTTGTTTATTCTTCCATTCCTTTGCATATGTTATTTCTTTGGCCTACAATGTTCTTTTTCCATTTTTATATGTCAAAATCCTTTTACTTCTTTTTAGACATAAGTCTAACGTCACCTTCTCCAGGAAGCCCTTTCTGAATTTCTCAGGCTTGGTCAGCACAGCACAAAACTTGTTTTACATTAAGAATTAAAGGCAAGTATTATTATTATTTATCCAGGTATGGTATGAGTTGTGATTATTTTGGAGATCTGTTTAATTATTATTCTCTAATGAGAAACTACAGGCAAAAGCTGAGTAAATTGAAGATTAAACTGTAACTACTTAGCGAAGGAATTTACTTTGCTATTCTATCTTTCTTTTTTTATTATATTTTACGTTTCGGGATACATGTGCAGAACGTGCAGGTTGGTTACATAGGTATACATGTGCCATGGTGGTTTGCTGCACCCGTCGACTCTTCATCTACATTAGGTATTTCTCCTAATGCTATTCCTCCCCTTGCCCCCACTCCCCGATGGGCCCCAGTGTGTGATGTTCCCCTCCCTGTGTCCATGTGTTCTCATTGTTCAACTCCCACTTATGAGTGAGAACATGCAGTGTTTGGTTTTCTGTTCTTGTGTTAGTTTGCTGAGAATGATGGTTTCCAGCTTCATCCATGTCCCTGCAAAGGACATGAACTCATCCCTTTTTTATGGCTGCATAGCATTCCATGGCTTATCCTACCTTGCTATTGACTCTGCAACAACAACGTGAAACCTTGAGGAAATTTTTCTCTTAGAGACATATTCTGTGACTGTCAGGTCAGTGTATTCTCATAAACAGTATCATGACGTATCATTTGAAGATGAAAGTGAGGTATTTGAATGGTTCCTAATTAGCTGTGGTCTTGCCATGAGATGGCACACTTGGCATGTGCCATTTCCTGTGAATTAGCATGCTGTGGGGCAAAACTTTTCCTGAAATAATCTAGGTTTGAGTCACAGTTCTTATGCTACCTAGCTTTGTGCTCCTGGGCAAGCCATTTTCTATCTCTGAGCCTGTTTTATCATCTGTCAAATTAGGATAATGACTAAATAACTGCCCTCCCTGCTTCCAGTGGGTTTCGTTTCTAGCCTCCAAATTCTTTAGTTTTTTGAATCACATTTTAGAGAAGGCTTTTTTACAAAAGTATTCTGATATAAGTTGAGACACTGTAAAATTTTATGGCTTAAAACCCAGAAAAATTCTTGGAGCTAGGGAATTACGTTCATCACAGTGATTTGAAAATTCTTCCAAGTAAAAGTTTCCAATGGCAGAGGAAAGTGAACGTATACTCCTGACGGAGTTAGGTGTGGCACGAAGCAGCAGCTGCAAGCCCTGAAATTTTTGAAGACTTCTCATTATCTTAAAAAATTTATGATTTAAAAAATTTACCCTACAATATATTCATTTTCATTCCACATAAAATGTCTTTCCACTTCAAACCTTCAAGTGAATGTAATATTCTAGGAAGACATTTCATGTTTATCTTTGAGGGGCACGTCCAGTGATATAAGTATGAGAGGCCTGATTTTCACGTGTTATCATTAGTGGGTGATGCAGAGAGGAAGGCGGTTATATGTAGTACCTAAAAATTGATTTGAGAAGATTGTGTATTTGTAGAATGTGTCTTATGTTTTTCTTCACTCATCCATTTTATCACTTCATTGAAGCATCTAAATAGCTCTCTTATTTACCTTAATAGGGAAAAAAAAGCATGACATTATGGTTACTTGTGTTCTTATATGGAAAATGCTGCATGTTTTGTTAAATTTGGTTTTCTAGCTGGTTTTATGATCGGAAAAATCAACGTGAACTTTTACTTCCTTGGGCTAGCATTTTAGCTGGCAATGTTAAGCCTTCAAAGTGAAGGCCTACATTCATCGTTGCAGGGAATATTTGGAGGAGTTTTTCCCATTTTCCCTCTCTGCCTCATGCCTACCCTTGCCAATGTCTTGAATGGCAGGACAGAGAATTTTGGGGAGACAATTTCCCAGTTTCAAGGTTACCAAAACATAAAGGCTGATGCTTCCCATGCAAAGGCTTTCCAGTTCTTTCAGTAAAGCAAAAACCAACTGCCACCTTTTTGAAAAACTGTGGCAAACATGTATCAAAGCTTCATAATGTAAAAGCAAGTAATCAATTTCACTTTGCCAAGGTCAAGGCAAAGTAGGTTCCAGAGAGGTATCTGGGCTGCCAATAGTACATTGCTTTGTACATGAGCATTTATCTACTCTTGGTGCCAATATCTCTACATCTGGCTGAGGGTCTGGGATGCAAAGCTAATAAAGAGAAGCACCAGGGAGCATCTTTGCACTAATGGGATGCAGGATTTCATTCTTGGAAACTCCCTTTCAAGTTAACATGAAACAAACAACTACTGGGCTCTGGAGCTGGCTCTTAGAGGTTCTGCATATTCAGTGGCACGTGTTTCTATATGCGGCTCATGGAGGCAGGTGTGCCAATCTCTCTAGTGTAACCAGCCATCTATTAGGTACATTTTTGGAGGTAGTGTGATGAAGCAGCTATGTGACGGCTGATCATCTTGCTGACTGGAATGCTGTGCTTCTGCTATTTGACTGTATCTGAAAGACTCTCAATCATGCTAGGCCAAGTCTGCCACTGAGGTATGACTCCTTGCTCTGCTGCATCCCCATAGCCTGTCAAGAAGCTCATTTGAGGACTGTACAAAGACTTTGGATTTCCAGATGAGCTTTTCAAATATGGCATACCTGCAACGGTGACGACTCTCCACTCCATAAACACAGCTTTACGTGGGAGGATTGAAAAATGAATAAACATTGGCTATGAAGACTTAGAGACTTCATTTCCTTCCCTAAATGCTATTCAGAGATTGTCCCTTTTAGGAACAACCATTTTCTCATCACTGATGTAACAAGACCAGGGGACTAGACATAAAGAGATGAGGAGCAGTGGAAAATGCTGGGGTCAGGTGTGCAGCCTGGATCCTCTTGGCATAGATGTGAAGTTCGTACTCAGGCCCAACTGTCTGCTAGTCTAAGTAAACTACACATGATGACTTTTCCACATGAATTTTAAGAAGCAATCCGTGCAGCACACACACACACACACACAAACACACACACACACACACACATACACACAAACACACACACACACACATACACACATACACACACACACATACACAAGGTTTTACTTCTAATTAAAACTAATTTCATCTTACATTCAAGGTTCTGTCTTTTTTTTTTTTTTTTTTTTTTTTTTTTTAAGAATTTCCAGGTTCCTTTAACCCCATGCTAATGCAAGAGCATTCTATATATACCACTGTTTCCCTTGCCTCTTCTCATCACGTGGCGAGAAAATTCACCTTAATCAACAGCAATTCTCACTAAAAGCTGAGCTTGGTATTTGTGAACACAGCTGGTTGGCTCCAACCTATCCTCCTAGCCTCATTCTTTTAATCTTCTTCACTCAGTGACACTTCGTAAATTCTTTTTTTTTTTTTTTTTTTTTTTTTTTTTGAGACGGAGTCTTGCTCTGCCACCCAGGCGGGAGTGCAGTGGCCGGATCTCAGTTCACTGCAAGCTCCGCCTCCCGGGTTTACGCCATTCTCCTGCCTCAGCCTCCCGAGTAGCTGGGACTACAGGCGCCCGCCTCGTCGCCCGGCTAGTTTTTTTTTTGTATTTTTAAGTAGAGACAGGGTTTCACCGTATTAGCCAGGATGGTCTCGATCTCCTGACCTCGTGATCCGCCCGTCTCGGCCTCCCAAAGTGCTGGGATTACAGGCTTGAGCCACCGCGCCCGGCCCACTTCGTAAATTCTTACCTCTAGTCCTTTCATGTTTACCTCTAGTCCTTACCTCTAGTTACTTTCTCATCATCTTTGAGAAAGTAACATGGGAAAGTGCATGGCAGAGTGCCTGGCAAATAGCTGGCATTGTGTGAATGGTATCTGGATGTTTTCCCCTCACCTTAACCCTTGCCCACTTGGCCCATCTTTCAGTTTCTTATTCAATGGCCACCTTCTTTATGAGGACCTGCTATTACTAATAAAACCTTTATAGCTCCCCAGGTTAGAAAGTAAAACGACATCCATTTTATCCTCATAACAATTATAAAGGTAGGCTTGCTTTCTCTATTTCACATAAGGGGAAACTGAGGTTCATGGAGTGAAGTAACTAGCCATGCCCATATAACTAATAAATTACAGAGCTGAAAATTGACCATGACTTTGTATAACTGTAAAAGAAAAAAGTATAGAACCAACATCACCAAGTACTACTCAGAACTTGGGGTAAAGATTCAACTTCTAAGTTTTGTTTCTTTTCTTTCTTTGAGACGGAGTCTCGCTCTGTCGCCCAGGCTGGAGTGCAGTGGCCAGATCTCGGCTCACTGCAAGCTCCGCCTCCCGGGTTTATGCCATTCTCCTGCCTCAGCCTCCCGAGTAGCTGGGACTACAGGCGCCCGCCACCTCGCCCGGCTAGTTTTTTTTGTATTTTTTAGTAGAGACGGGGTTTCACCGTGTTAGCCAGGATGGTCTCGATCTCCTGACCTCGTGATCCGCCCGTCTCGGCCTCCCAAAGTGCTAGGATTACAGGCTTGAGCCACCGCGCCCGGCCTGCTTCTTTTCTTTCTCACTGAAGTGAATGTGTTGAATATTTGTAAAATTTTAACAAACTCCCAGATTATTTTTAATGAAAAATGAAAATAAGCCTTTGCCTTTTTCGCTCTGAGTAGATAACTGAAGTCTAGACTGTAAAAAACAAAGAAAAGGTCACATCATATCACATGACTTGACTTCTGACTTTATTTTTTGTATCTTTTCATCTGCTCATTCTTCTCCTATATTGCCAGTCAGCCTGGTTGCCGTGTCAGTGAAGTATGGCACATTTTTGCTACTGTTATCACATAAGAATTAGAGATTTTAAGAAAAGGAGCTTTTTCTGTGTACTTAACAGTCTCTCTTCAAAAAGGAAAAAAAGTGTATATCAAGATTGCCATTGGACAAAAGATGTGTCAGGTAAACTTTAGTAATGCTAGTGACGAGCATGAGTGACCCCTTCTAGAGATCAAGATATCTGCCCAAGATGACATGATCCCATATCTAGAAAACCCATCGTCTCAGCCCAAAAGTTTCTTAAGCTGATAAACAACTTCAGCAAAATCTCATGATACAAAATCAATGTGCAAAAGTCACTAGAATTTCTATATACCAACAACAGGCAAGCTGACAGTCAAATCACGAATGAACTCCCATTCATGATTACCACAAAAAGAATAAAATACCTAGGAATACAACTAACAAGGGAAGTCAAAGACCGCTTCAAAGAGAACTACAAACCACTGCCCAAAGAAATCAGAGATGACACAAATGGAAAAACATTCCATGTTCACAAATAGGAAGAATCAGTATTATAAAAAGCAATTTATAGATTCAATGCTATTCCCATTAAACTACTATTGACATTCTTCACACAATTTGGAAAAAAAACTATTTTACAATTCACATGGAACCAAAAAAAGAGCCCAAATAGCCAAGGAAATCCTAAGCAAAAAGCACAAAGCTGGAGGCATCATGCTACCTGATTTCAAACTATACTGCTGTAGGTCCACAGTAATCAAAACTGCATGGTACTGGTACAAGAACAGATACATAGACCAATGGAACAGAATAGAGAACCTAGAAGTAAGACCACACACCTACAACCACCTGATCTTCTACAAACCTGACAAAATAAGCAATGGGGAAAGGATTCTCCATTTAATAAATCGTGCTGGGGGAATTGGTTAGCCATATGCAGAAAACTGAAGCTGGACTTCTTCCTTATGTCATATAGAAAAATTAACTCAAGATGGATTAAAGACTTAAATGTAAAACCCCAAACTATAAAATCCCTAGAAGAAAGCCTAGGCAGAACCATTCAGGACGTAGGAATGGGCAAAGATTTCATTACAAAGACAGCAAAAACAATTTCAACAAAAGCAAAAATGGAAAAATGAGATCTAATTAAATGAAAGAGCTTCTGCACAGCAAAGAAAACTATCAACAGAGTAAATAGACAACCTACAGAATGGGAGAAAATGTTTGCAATCTATGCATCTGACAAAGGTCTAATATCCAACATCTATAAGGAACTTAAACAAATTTACAAAACAAAAACAAAAGCAAAAACAAAAAACCCAAACCCCATTAAATATGGGCAAAGGACATGAACAGACATTTCTCAAGAGAAGACATACGTGTAGCCAACAAGCATATGTAAACAATCTCAACATAACTGATCATTAGAAAAATGCAAATCAAAACCACAATAAGATACCATCTCACACCAGTCAGAATGGCTATTATTAAAAAGTCAAGAGACAACAGATGCCGGCGAGATGGTGGAGAAAAAGAAATATTTATACACTGTCGGTGGGAGTGTAAATTAGTTCAACCATTGTGGAAGATGGTGTGGCAATTCCTCAAAGACTTAAAGGCAGAAACACTATTCAACCCAGCTATCCCATTTCTGGGTATATACCCAAAGGAATATAAATTATTCTGTTATAAAGATACATGTGTATGTTGATTGTAGCACTATTTACAATAGCAAAGGCATGGAATCAACCCAAATGCTCATCAATGATAGACTGGATAAAGAAAATGTGGTACATATGAAATACTATGCAGCCATAAAAAGGAACAAGACCATGTTTTTTACAGGAACATGGATGGAGCTGGAGACCATTATCCCTAGCAAACTAACACAGGAGCAGAAAACCAAATACCGTGTGTTCTCACTTATAAGTGGAAGCTGAATGATCAGAACACATGCACACATGAGAGGGAGTAACACACGTGGGTCGGAAGGTGTGGGTTGGGAGGAGGGAGAGCATCAGGAAGAACAGCTAATGGATGCTGGGCTTAATACCTGAGTGGTGGGGTAATCTGTGCAGCAAACCACATTGGCACACATTTACCTATGTAACAAACCTGTACATCCTGCACATGTATTCCTGAACTTAAAAGTTGGAAAAAAAATCTGCTCAGTCTGATCATTATCTGATCACCATCTTTCTTCCCAGCTGGGAAGCTATACAATATAAATTCACCAAGGGAAGATGAATAGATGAATGAAATAGATACTATTCCACTGCAAAATATGGATGAAGTGAAGTTACAACTTCAGGAAAAATGATGCCAATTTCTAGATTCAGAAGGAGAATATAAAGCAAGTCATTAATGTGCAAAACAGATTTGTAAGAGATAACTGAGCATTTCAAAGTACAATTGAGGTGCTAGCAAATCAGAGGGAAATTTTTACTACTCATTTTCTGAATGTTCAAGGGAGATCTGATGATAAAAATATGACAAAATTCTTTCTGAAATTTCTGAAAACGTTGAGACCGAAGATGGCTTTTTTAAGTCAGGAAAGGATTTAGCAGAACAGCTATGGAAAGGAACTCAACCCAAGGTTTCCAGTCACGATTATGTTTTTCATCACCAGGCACTTTAATGATGAAAGAATTTAATGAGTCAAAACACTTATTTTCAGTCCGGAAATTTAAGATTTGTGGGTGGTGGATGTAGGGGTGGAAATAAGTAACTCCAGAATTTAAACAGGGTTGCATTTTGATGTAATAACCAGGTGTCACTGATGGGATTTGGAATGTGCACATACTTACAGAAACTAAATAATACCAAAGTATTTTGACATCTTTATTGACATTGATTTGATTTGTTTATTTAATGTTGTTAAGGTAGTTTTCCTTGGGAAACAAGGAGCTAGTATTTGGTCTGATTTAATATTCACAACAACCTCTTGTGGTTAAAGAAACTGTTACTAATATATTTATTTTACAATTGAAGGCACTGGGGCTCAGAGAGGGCAAATTATTTGCATAAGTTCTATTTTTTATTAAATAAGCATTTTTGAGCCCATAATATATGCAAGAAACTGTGATATGAAGATATGAACATGAATAATTTTAAAATGACTAAGCTAAATGCTTGTTCTCAAGGCAATTATCTTCTACTACAAAAGACACACAAGTAGAAAAATAGCTGCAATGCAACAGACGCTAAAATAAAGACATAATATGAAGAGAGTGAAGAGAAGTGAGGATATTTAGCTCTACATTTTGGAGAAATTTGGGGGGAGCTCTTTAAAAAGGTTTCACAGAAGAAATAAAACCTTAGCTAACTTTCATAGAGTAACAAGGCGATTGTTAGGAAAACATAATAGGAAATGGTATGATAGATGAAATAGCTCTAGAGATTTGTGCTTTTTTTTTTTTTTTTTGAGACGGAGTTTCACTCTTGTTGCCCAGGCTGGAGTGCAACGGCACGATCTCGGCTCACCACAACCTCTGCCTCCCGGGTTTAAGCGATTCCCCTGCCTCAGCCTCACGAGTAGCTGGGATTACAGGCATGTTCCACCATGCCCAGCTAATTTTGTGTTTTTAGTAGAGATGGGGTTTCTCCACATTGGTCAGGCTGGTCTCGAACCTCTGACCTCAGGGGATCTGCCCGCCTCAGCCTCCCAAAGTGCTGGGATTACAGGCATGAGCCACCGCACCCTGTGGTTCTTAGTGCATATGAGTAGCCTGGAGATCTTGTCAAAAAACTGATTTTGAGTCAGTGAGAGTGGTGTGGAGCCTGTGATTGTGGATTTCTAACAAAGTTCTCAGGTGATGCTGATGCTCTCTGTCTTGGGCACCCACTTGGAATAGCAATGTGTTAAAGCACAGAGGCAGATCTGAGAAGTCCTCAGCAGGTTTCAGCCTGAGGTCCACCAGTGTTAGACTCTGGATAAAGACAGCCCCAAGGAAAACTAAAATGTAAGGTTTGAGAAAAGGGAAAAGACACTAAGAAGCAGTAGAAAGATAGCAGGGAAACCAAAAAAGAATGGTATTTTAGAACACAAAGTTCTAAGACAGAAGCAGTCAATTGAGTTAATTGTTCTTTTTTTTTTTTTTTTTTTTTTTTGAGACGGAGTCTCGCTCTGCCGCTCAGGCTGGAGTGCAGTGGCCGGGTCTCAGCTCACTGCAAGCTCCGCCTCCCGGGTTTACGCCATTCTCCTGCCTCAGCCTCCCAAGCAGCTGGGACTACAGGCGCCCGCCACCTCGCCCGGCTAGTTTTTTTTTTTGTATTTTTTTAGTAGAGACGGGGTTTCACCATGTTAGCCAGGATGGTCTCGATCTCCTGACCTCGTGATCCGCCCGTCTCGGCCTCCCAAAGTGCTGGGATTACAGGCTTGAGCCACCGCGCCCGGCCTGAGTTAATTGTTCTTGAAAGTTCAAGTTAGTAAGAGTTAGAAATACTCATTGAATTGAGCATGTAAATGATCAATGTTTTCCATCCTAAATAGTTACTATGTAATATCCTTGGACTGTGCTATTGGGTATGATAGTGACTAGACATACGTGGCTACTGGCTACTTAAAATGTGGCAATTGTATATTAATTAAGTGAGCTGTAAGTATAAAATACACAGTGTTTTCGAAAACCTAGTAAAAAGTAATACGTAATATTTTCCTTGTAATTTTTATATTGATAATTTATTCAAATTATATTTTTGCTACACTGTACTAAAATATGTTATTGACCTTAACCTGAATTCTACCTATTCTTTTCATACTTTAAAAATGTGGCTACTAGAAGTTTTTAAAGTAACTATGTGGCTCACACAGTGGCTCACATTATAATTCTATTGCATGGTGGTGATCTAGGCAGATAAAAATTGGGCCAGGAGTGAAAGGAAGCAAGAATGTACATATAGTGACTTAAGAGAAATTTAGGATCAATGTAGGAAAGGATTTTCAGACGGCAGAGAAGGGAGCATGTTTATATATTAAAGGTAAAGAGCCAATATAGGGAAAATGTTAAAGACAAACAAGAAAGAGGTCACAACTGATAAATTATGGAGTGGTTATTGAAAACCATGCCTGATGCAAGAGCCAGGACTTTTAATTCATTATGCAATATAAATTACTCAAATTTGAAGAGAAAACATACATCTATTCATATGCTCTAGAACAATTTAACAGCACAGAAATTACTTATTTATGTATTTATTTATTTTTGAGACAGAGTTTTACTCTTGTCACCCAGGCTAGAGTACAGTGGTACGATCTTGGCTCACTGCAACCTCTGCCTCCTGGGTTCAAGCGATTCTCCTGCCTCAGCCTCCTGAGTAGCTGGGATTACAGGTACCTGGCACCACACCCAGCTAATTTTTGTATTTTTAGTAAAGACGGGGTTTCACTATGCTGGCCAGGCTGCTCTCGAACTCCTGACCTCAGGTAAACCACCTGCCTCAGCCTCCCAAAGTGCTGGGATTACAGGTGTGAGGCACTGTGCCTGGCTGAAATTACATATTTATTAAAGATTTAAACAAATTGTAAAACAACAGGGATCTGGTGCTTTTATTGAGATGGTTTTGATAATTTTTTCAATTCTTCCACATTTATTACAAATTTTCTACTTCTTGAGCCAGTTTTAATAATTGTTAAATACATTTTATCTATTTCCTTGATAAATTTGTACCATTTAACATTACATCGTAACTACTATTTTTACAAAATAATGTGGTATGGTGGTTATAGCCTGTCCCCCAACCACGTTATTGCTGATCCTGAATGGATTAAACTTGGCAGATATTTGTCCATTTTATTAGTATTTTGAAATGACCAGTTCTTGGATTTCTTACTTTCTGCTGCTCATCTCTGTATCCCAATTGCTGTTCTTTCTTTTATCATTATTGGCTCCTTCCTACTGCCTTTGATTTTGTTTTTGTGTTAAACTGTGTAATTTTTATTTCTAGATGAATTTTTTTTTTTTTTTTTTTTTAGATGGAGTCTCGCTCTGTCCCCCTGGCTGGAGTGCAGTGGTGCGATCTTGGCTCACTGCAACCTCCGCCTCCCAGGTTCAAGCAATTCTCTGCTTCAGCCTCTCGAGTAGCTGGGATTACAGGTGCCCACTACCACGCCCAGCTACTTTTTTTTTTTTTTTGTATTTTTAGTAGAGATGGGGTTTCACCATCTTGGCCAGGCTGGTCTTGAACTCCTGACCTCATGATCCATCCACCTCGGCCTCCCAAAGTGCTGCGATTACAGGCGTGAGCCACCGCATGAGCCACCCGGCCTATTTCTAGATTCTTTAGTATTGATTTTATTTTTAGCTTTGTGAGTAGAATGCTGAGTGAAAGTTTTAATTAAAAAACTGGTATTTATAATAAAATTATTTAAAGCTGTAAATTTTTCTTTAAATATATCTTTGATGGCAACTCAGATGAGTTAGCATGCAGTCATTTTATCATTATGTACCAAATAGCTTGTATTTGGCATTCTGATTTTCTTTCTTCAAGAGTTATTTTAGAAGAGCCTTTTAACATTTTTCAAGTGATTTTTTTGCTTTATTTTTTAAAATTTAGCTTCTCATTTTATTTCATGTAATTTAAGTATTTGGTTTGTAATATTACTACTTTGACTATATATATATATAGATATATATATAATTTATATATATGTATAAATTTTTTTTGAGACAAGGTCTCACTTTGTTGCCCAATCTGGAGTGCAGTGGCAATGCCATGGCTCCCTGCAGCCTCAACCTCCCCGGGTTCATGTGACCCTCTCACATCAGCCTCCCAAGTAGCTGGACTATAGGTGTGCACCACCATGCCTGGCTAATTTTTTAATATTTTTTGTGCAGACGGAGTTTCGCCATGTTGTCTAGGCTGGTCTAAAACTTCTGGGCTCAAGTGATCTGACTGGCTCAGCCTCCCAAAGTGCTAGGATGACAGGTGTGAGCCACTGTGCCTGGCCTGATCTACATATATTTAATGTTTGAAAATATTTACCAGATTTGGAAAAAAACATTTCAGGGTAAATACGAAAAGGTTCCTGTTTGTCTTTTGTTAATCTTTAAATCATTTGATTGTCTTTTTGTCGTCTCCAAGAAGTACAGACATATCTCATTTTATTGCATTTTGCTTTAGTGTGCTATGCATATATTGCATTTCTTACAAATTGAAGGTTTGTGGCAACTTTGCATCAAGCAAGTCTATTGAGAGCATTTTTCCAACAGCATGTCTTCGCTTTGTTTCTCTGTGTCACATGTTCTTAATTCTCAAAGTATTTCAAATTTTTTCATTATTATTATATCTACTATGGTGATTTGTGATCAGTGATCTTTAATGTTACTATTGTAATAGTTTTGGAGCACCAAGAACTGCACCCAAATAAGATGACGAAGTTAATAAATGTGAGTGTTCTGACTGCTCCACTGATCAGCCATCCCTTGAATTTATGTCCCTCTCCTTAGGCCTTCCTATTTCCTGAGACAGAACAGTATTGAACCCAGGTCAGTTAATAACCCTACAATGGTATCTAAGTGTTCAAGTGAGAGGAGGAGTTGTATATCTCTCACTTAAATCAAAGCTAGAAATGATTAAGCTTAGGGAAGAAGGCATGTCAAAAGCTGATACTGGCCAAAAGCTAGGGCTCTTGCACCAAACAGCCAAGTGGTGAATGCAAAGGAAAAGTTATTGAAGGAAATTTAAAGTGCTTCTCCAGTGAACACATGAGTGATAAGAAAGAAAGATAGCATTATTGCTGATATGAAGAAAGTTTTAATGATCTGCATAAAAAATGAAATCAGCTACAACATTCCCTCAGACCAAAGCCTAATCCAGAGTAAGACCCTAACTCTCTTTAATTCTACGAAGGCTGATAGAGGTGAAGAAGCTGCAGAAGAAAAGTTTGAAACTAGAATAAATTGGTTTTTGAGAGTGAAGAAAAGAAGCCATCTCCATAACATAAAAGCACAAAATAAAGTGGTCAGTGCCTATGTAGAAGATCCAGTAAGTTATCCATATGATCTAGCTAAGATCATTGATGAAAATGGCTACACTACAAAACAGATTTTCAATGTAGATGAAACATCTAATTCTGTTAGAAGAAGGTGCCATCTAAGACTTTCATAGCTAGAGAGGAGAAGTCAATCCCTGGCTTCAAAGCCTCAAAGAATAGGCTGACTCCCTTGTTAGAGGCTAATACAGCTGGTGACTAAGTTAAAGGCAATGTTCATTAACCATTTCAAAAATCCTAGGTCCCTAAAGAATTATGCTAAATCTATTCTGCTAGTACTCTATAAGTAGATCAACAGAGCCTGAAAGATAGCCCATCTATTTGCAGCACAGTTTACCAAATATGCTATGGTTTACTAAATATTCTAAGCTAACTGTTCAGACCTACTGCTCAAAAAAAAAAAAGATTCCTTTGAAAATACTACAGTTGATTGACAATGCACCTAGTTACCTAGAAGATCTGATGGAGATCTACAATATGATTCATGTTGTTTTCATGCCTGCTAATACAACATCCATTCCGCAGTCCATGAATAATGGAATAATTTTGATGTTTGACTCTTATTATTTAAAAAATATATTTTATAAGGCTAAAAGAATGATTCCTCTGATAAATGAGTCTAAACAAAGTAAGCTGAAAACCTTCTGACTAGGTTTCATCATTCTACATGGCATTAAGAACATTTGTGAGGCTGGGCGCGGTGGCTCACACCTGTAATCCCAGCACTTTGGGAGAGTAAGCCAGGCAGATCACGAGGTCAGGAGTTTGAGATCAGCCTGGCCCAACATAGTGAAGCTGCGTCTCTACTAAAAATACAAAAAATTAGCTAGGCATGATGGCGGGCGCCTATAATCCCAGCTACTCGGGAGGTGGAGGCAGGAGAATTGCTCGAACCTGGCAGGCAGAGGTTGCAGTGAGCTGAGATCACGCCATTGCACTCCAGCCCAGACAACAGTCCGAGACTCTGTCTCAAAAAAAAAAAAAAAAAAAAAAAAAAAAAATTGTGATTCATGAGAGAAGTTCAAAATAAAAACATTAATACATTAATAGGAGTTTTGAAGAAGTTGATTCCAACCCTCATGAATGAAGAGTTCAAGATTTCAGGGTAGGAAGTAACTGCAGATGTGGTGGGAAAAAAAACTGGAATTAGAAGTAGAGTCTGAAGATGAGACTGAATTGCTACAATACAACTTTTTAATGGATGAAAAGTTGCTTTTTGTGGATGAGCAAAGAAAGTGGTTTCTTGAGATGAAATCTGCTTTTGGTGAAGGCGCTGTGTAAACATTGTTGAAATGACCACTGAGGATTTAGAATATTTCATAAACTTCATCAATAAAGCAGTGACAAGGTTTGAGATTTTTTACTCCAAATTTGAAAGTAGTTCAACAGTGGGTAACATGCTATCAAACAGCATCACATGCTAAAGGAAAATCTTCAGTGAAAGGAAGAGTCAATCGATGAGGCAAAATTAGTTGCTGTCTTGTTTTAAGAAAATGCCACATCCATTCCAACCTTCAGCAACTATCACTCTTATCAGTCAGTAGCCATCCACATCAAGGCAAGACCCTTTACCAGGAAAAAATTATGACTGGCTGAAGATTCAGATGATTGTTACCATTTTTTATCAATAAAGTATTTTTGAAATTAAGGCATGTACATTTTTTTAGATATAATTCTATTGCATATTGAATAGACTACAGTATAGTGTAAACCTAACTTTTATGTTGATATAGTTTGGCTGTGTCCCCACTCAAATCTCATCTTGAATAGTCGCTCCCATAATTCCCAGGTGTAGTGGGAGGGAACCAGTGGGAGGTAACTGAATCATGTGGGCGTGTTTTCTCTATGCTGCTCTCACCATAGTGAATAGGTCTCACAAGACCTGATGGTTTTAAAAACCAGAGTTTCCCTGCACATACTCTCTTGCCTGCTGCCATGTAAGATGGGCCTTTGCTCCTCCTTTACCTCCTCCATGATTGTGAGGCCTCCTCAGTTATGTGGAACTGTGAGTCCATTAAACCTCTTTTTCTTTACAAGTTACCCAGTTTTGGGTATTTCTTCATAGCAGTATGAAAATTAACTAATATGCATTAGGAAACCAAAAAATTTGTGTGCCTTGCCTTATTGCCATATTCATTTTATTAAAGTTTCTGGAACTGAACTCACAATGTCTCTGAGGTATGTTTTTATTAATTACTGCCACTTAAAAATTAGCAATCTTGTTTTTGTCTTTCAAAATATTTTTTAGTCTTAGATTATCATCATATTTGTTTGCTCTTATTTTCTAATTGCATTTATTAAAAACTAAAATTACATGTACAAGACTGAATAATTCAGAGCTCTTTCCATTCAGTCAGTACATGGACTTAATATTGTGGAAAGTATAGATCAGAAAGGAGAAGTATGAACTAGGAGGAAAGAAAAGCATTTGGATTAGTTAATAGAAATAGAAGGAGTGAAATTAGTAAATTGAGGACTAATTATTTAGGTCAGCTGGACCTTGAGGCAACACAGATACCTCCGGGGGGAAAAGACAAACATACAGAGTAAACAGAGCTGAGGAACGACTTGCGTTCTTCTAATGACAAGAATGCTGATGGTCAAGAGGAGAATAAGAATCTGAATACATGAGGTTGTAGGTCTTGGTCAAAGCTGCACAACCCATATTTCATTCTCAGTTGTTTTAGCACTAGATCTTGCTTTTTATGTTAATAGCATCAAAATAAGAAAACTACATGTAAATAAAATAATCAATAGTTGGGGCTGGAGTGACACATGTTCTATTGAGTTCCTCTTTGAGGAAAGGAGTTTGGGAAGAGGTACATGCTGAAGAAAAAAAAAGTGTCTTGAATGGGAATTTAAGTATAAAAGAGTCAACTTGAGCCTCTATTCCTGAGAGGACTTCCAGATACTGCGTTGTTGTGCCTCTCTCTGATTTTGGTGGAATCAGTGTTAGCTAAAAGTAATGGAGTTAGAAATCCCTTGTCCCTGGGTTACTCTGGCAACAGTACTTGGAAAGAAACCCCAGAGACTAGTGAAATGGGAGAAGTTCCCTTATCCCACTTGCAGGGCGTGCAACAGGGGTGTGGTCTGCCTCTTCAGTGCCCCACTGCTCAAATCCCTAGGGGGAGCATGCAGATGAGCAGGTTGTGGGGAGCATTTTCAGGCTCCAATCCCACAGTAGTGCTGAAGTTTAAGTGTTCACAGCTCCCGAAGCCCCAGTGAACGTGTGTTACAGTGTGCTCTTTTAGCTTTACTGTCTGCAGGTGGCTTGTGTTAATCAGCTCAATTAGACCCTCTGCTTTATTACAAGGACAGAGGGCTTTCTGTATCCCGGGTTCTTGCCCTAGTGTCACACCTGGGCTTGGAGGATGGGTGCAAGGATTTTTTGAGTGGTGGAGGTAGCTCTCAGTGAGGTGGATGGGGAGCCAGAAAGGAGATGCCATGGGAAGGTGGTCTTCCCCTGGAGTCGGGCCACTCAGCAGCCAGATTCTACTCCAACCTCCCCCACCCAAGTTCCATGTCATCCCACCACTGACGGCCTGCGATGTGTGCCGGTGTCTGTTGGTGTGTTATTCTGTTCCTCTCAATGTCCAGCCACTCGTGTCTGTGCCTGCTAGGGTGTTGGCTTGTTATGGGCACAGGATGGGAGGCACGACAGGCCAGAGTGGTCTTGGAAAATGCAGCATTTGGGCACGAAAACAGGAATGACTGTTCTCATTTAGGTCTGTGGGCACAGGCCCAAGGGTGGAGCCCTCGCCAGAGACCCTGCCCTACTCTACTCAGCACTTCCTGCCCTCCTCCCGTATCACTAGGAAACCTGGATTGGAAAAAGAGATGCTCACTGGCCTGATACACTGTATGCAGTTCACAATGATTTAGACAGCCCAACGTTTGGATTGCTTTCCATGCCTACTATCCCCCTGAGGCAGGCCAACCAGGCAGAGGAGTAGAGAGTAGCACAGTAAATCTACACTTACATCTTTCAGTTGATTTTTGTGAGACTGGATTATTCAAGTAACAGCTGAAATGTATGCATGCAGATCCAACTGGAAGAAAAAAATAACTGAAAAAGACTGAAGCATAGCACACATAGATAAATGACCAAATAAATATAAGAATCCAAAATAAAATGTATTGGGGTTCTGGCCCAAGATGTTAAAACAATATTGCTATTATAGGTATGGATTTCTAAAACTAACAAGCTATAAGCAAATGATCACATATGCATTCCTTACGAATCATATCTCAAGACATTGAATGAATAGTATTGCTTTATCTCTTCATGTTCGGCATTGATTTTAGTGAGGGTTGAATACCCCATCTATACATAATGATTATTATGAATTTGGGGAGCAAACCTAGCTACAAATAGGAAAGGTAAAGATAAAATAAGTTGTTAATATTAAAAGAGGGTGTGATTTTTAAAATATTTTTTAAATGTGGATATTTGAGAGTTACCTTTAAAAGGAGTATGTCAATCTTAGGATAGAAATGTTGTAATATTTTCTAGCCTCGAGAAAGAGTTAGACATTTGGATTTTATTTGTACTTCTAAATTTCCCCTGACTGGGGTAAGGTTTAGTTTTTCATCCAACTGTATATCTCAGTGATGTACAAGGTGGAGGTAAAACAGAGAGTGATGATGGCAAAGTAATATCTTTGACAGAAAAAAGAAAGAAGTCTTCTTTCTCTACCCTGAAGTATGCTTCATGAATAAATAAGACCAATACCTGGATTAAGGTATAGTGGCCTCACTGCATCACATAACTTAAATTAAATAACCAAGTTATTAAGTACAGTCATGCTCTGCATAATGATGTTTTGGTCAACAATGGACCACATCTACGATGGTAGTCCCATAAGATTATAATGGAGCTGAAAATTTCCTATCACCAAGTGATATGTTGATAATTCTGACCCTATGTAGACCTAGGCTAATGTGTCTTTGTGTCTTACATTTTAAGAAAAAGGTGTGAAAAACAAATAAATGTATAAAAATTTTAAAAACAGATAGAAGTTATAAAATGAGGGCAGAAGGAAGAAGATATTTTTGTACAGCTGTACCACGTGTTTTAATCTATGTTTTATTACAAAACGGTCAACAATTTTTTATAAAGTTAAAAAGTTATCGTAAGCTAATTTATAATTGAAGGAAAAAGGTTTTAAATAAATGTAGTGGGCCGGGCGCGGTGGCTCAAGCCTGTAATCCCAGCACTTTGGGAGGCCGAGACGGGCGGATCACGAGGTCAGGAGATCGAGACCATCCTGGCTAACACCGTGAAACCCCGTCTCTACTAAAAATACAAAAACTAGCCGGGCGAGGTGGCGGGCGCCTGTAGTCCCAGCTACTCGGGAGGCTGAGGCAGGAGAATGGCGTGAACCCGGGAGGCGGAGCTTGCAGTGAGCTGAGATCCGGCCACTGCACTCCAGTCCGGGCGACAGAGCGAGACTCCGCCTCAAAAAAAAAAAAAAAAAAAAAAAAAAAAAAAAGAAATGTAGTGTAGCCTAAGTGTACAGTGTTTATAAAATCTACAGTAGTGTACAGTGATGTCCTAGGTCTTCACATTCATTCACTCCTCACTCACTGACTCACCCAGAGCAACTTCCAGTCCTGTGAGGACCATTCATGAGTACCCTCCCTATACAATGGTACCATTTTTAATCATCTATATTGTATTTTTACTGTGTCTTTTCTATTTAGATACACACCATTATGTTCTAATTGCCTTCAGAGTTCAGTACAGTCACATGCTGTACAGGTTTGTAGCTTGGAGTAATAGGCTGTACCACAGAGTCTAGTTATGTAGTAGGTTACACCATGTAGATTTGTGTAAATACACTCTACGATGTTCATACAATGACAAAACTGCCACACAAAACTGTTCACACAATGACAAAATGAAGCATTTCTCGGAATGTATCACTGTTGATAAGTGACACATGACTGTATTTAACAATATTTTGTTTGACTAAAGCCTCCTGATTGACCTTCAAAAATTATTTATGTAGATGGAGAGGTAAAAAGCTTCTACCTCCCTTGATCCAAAAGAAAGTTTAAAAAGGGTGTAAGGCAATTTTTTTTGAGTGATGCCTAATTTTAGCTAAATTGTACACATATTTAGATATAACTCTTCCAGTTTCACTAAGTGTAGGTATTTTTCCAAGCAAAATCTCAGGAAGAGAGAAACAGGATTGAAAGATCTTCCTCTTCTGAAAGACCCATAAGTGTCATATGGACAGGTATCTATTTCTACTTTTTGATTCAGTTTTGTAGTGTGTCAGATAAATTGAGTAACAAGAGGTGTCATTTGAGGATCATACAGCACAATGTGTGGCTCTCATGGTACGCTACACTGATCCTGCCCTGTACTTACATAATCACATCTTATGCTTATTGAGCCTCCAAGTTTAATACTCAGGGTATAAAGTTTGTTACCTTTTCTGCATATTTTATTAGCAAAAAGTTATATTACACTGATCCAATTCCATATTTCAGAGATCCAGCTGCAAAGTTGCTGATGAAGCTACACAACTTATTAGCTTAGCCAAATGCATTAACAAGCATTTAATCAATAATCAGGTTGCATATTTTAATGGAACCGGTGTAATGACGGTAATCATTTAAAAGTACACATCAAACAAATTTATGTTCATAATTTATTCTCAAGGGCAGGTTAATGCCATTTAGGCTATTATTTTCCCATCCTGGCCAACATGGTGAAACCCGCATCTACTAAAAATACAAAAATTAGCTGGCCATGGTGTCACATGCCTGTAATCCCAGCTACTCGGGAGGCTGAGGCAGGAGAATCACTTGAACCCAGGAGGTGGAGGTTGCAGTGAGCTGAGATCGTGCCATTGCATTCCAGCCTGGTGACACAGCGAGACTCCATCAAAAAAAGCAAAAAAAAGAGAAAAAAAAGAAATAGATATTTATAAACTTAAAAACTGAAAAATAAGAAATAGATATTTATGAACTTAAAAATAGAAAAATACCAGAATTTTTCTTTTGCAATTTTTGTTGTTTACTTCCCTTCTCCCCAAGAAAAGTCTTCGGAAGTTATGGATTGCCTTCTTTTAGCACAGAAGCTCTGTTTACCAGATGGGCAGGAGAACAATCCCCAAACCTATTCAACTATGAAGTTGTCAAACATAGCAGCTGGGGACCTTCTGGAAGAATATGATTGACAGAGACTCAGGAATGCAGACCCCTAGGTTTAATACTGCTGCATGGTTGCACCATGGCTGATTGGTTTCTGACTAATAGGGTCAGTTGAATTGTTAAAAAATAGTTTACTCAATACACATATTGACACAGTAAGTCTTCAAAGTATTACTGCAAAAATGTCAGAATGATTGGCTTAAAGAAGATTTTAAATTCTAGTATCTAATTCAGTAAGCCTCTATTAAATACTGCTATGTGTCAGAAACTATTTTCGATATTGGAGGTGGGGTGAGGATCCTGGTCCCTGTCTTTCAGGACCTTCTAATTTACTAGGGAAGAGAGACGAATCCTAGAGTAGCTACTAGAATGTAGAATGATAATCACTAGACAATAACCCAGGGTTATAGAAAGCAAGGGGAGGGAAAATTCACTGTGACAGGAGTTGAAGGGAAAGGCGAAATTTGAGATGACCTTGAAGGCTAGAAAGAATGCTGACGTGGAAAGTTGGAAATAAAAAGCATTCTGGGCAGAGGGGAGAATATTAGAGCAGCATTCTTTATATTCCCTGAACATTGGAATCCTTTTTCAGTGAAATGAGGAAAAAACTATTTTTGTCAACGTTAAATATTGCCTGTTTAGCACTACTTTCATTATATATATTTTTTACTTTTAAGAAAACAAAGCTGGCTGCTGCTAGAAATCAGTCTTGACACACTTCTGTTTTACTGATGGTTTTTGGAGGGCATTGTTGCCTATATTGCGTGCTGCAGCTCAAACCAGGAACCAGGCCTCAGCCATGTAGACGAGAGCAGAATAAATGAGGCAGATGTTTCACTGACTTCTTCTCATTTGAATCTACTCAGTGCAGAAGGGAGACGTTGTTTGCCTCAAATTATTTAAGTACCAGCATTTGTCACTCCTGTAATTCACTTACCACTACCAGATATGCAATTACTTTAACTGCAAACCACTTACATCTTAGTCAGTTCTACTGTCTAAAAATATGTCTGCTTTTATTTGAAGAGCTAAGACTGAAACTGTCACTTGGGACCATTCCAAAACTTTGCTAGTTGTGCACTTCAAGTGGAGCAATATTTAAATTAATTTTCCTTTTGAATTGTAAGAAAAATGATTACTCATATCATTTTAAATTTAACATTATCATTTTACAATATTTATTTAAAAATAAAAATTGAAAATTGATGGGCCTGAAAGGCTACAAAGCTTACTCTGTTGTTGATCCTTGAGTTACAACTTTGACATACCTAAATGTATTCTTTCTTGATGATTTTCCCGAGGATTTGATCAACTTCAGTTTATACTGTAATCCTCACAGGTCAGCACTTGTGTTGACTTCCCTATTGTTGAAGGCACAGAGGCTCAGAAAACAATAATTATTCAGTGATTTATGCCTATTTTATATTAAATGTGGCCCTGCGAGATTGCACTTCACCATTCATGATCAAATAGAGAATGTCCAGAGAAGAGTTTATTAACCTAGGAACTGAGCGGGCTGACCCTTCTAGGTTTAGTTCAGGTGATGGATACTCAGAGTGGATTGAAAAATAGACGACCGAGGTGGGTGGATCATGAGGTCAGGAGATAGAGACCATCTTGGCCGACATGGTGAAATCCCATCTCTACTAAAAATACAACAATCAGCCAGGTGTGGTGGCGTTGGCTACTCAGGAGGCTGAGGCAGGATAATCGCTTGAACCCGGAGGTTCAAGTGGAAGGATGGGGTCTCTTTTGAAGTGTGTTTTGGGTGGGGGGTGATGCTAGCACTCCCTTGGCTGCCCCAGCTTGTGTCTCAGTATGTTGTGTGCCTCCCTGAGTCCACTGTCTCTGGGCCTTGTTCAGCACTGGGCCATGCCTAAGAGTTGCTGTCCTTGTGGCCTAGACTGCCTTTCAAGTTTACTTGGAGAAACACAGTGCTGTAGACTGTGGCAGTGAGGTTTGTGAGGACTTAAGTTCTCACTGCTGGGATCCATGATTCCCCTCTGGCCAGGGGATTTAATGCTCCCTCTGTGTATGGGAGTCAGCTGAGTTTGGTCTGGTTTTAGTTTCTGCTCTACCAGGACAGCACTGAATTTAATGTCTCACAATTGCTGTGTTCTCCCTTCCTCTGTACTCAGAGATGCTCTCTGCACCATGTGGCTGCTACTAGGGGGTGGGTGGAGGGGAGGTGCGATGGCAATTCAGGAATGTTTATTCTATCTCTTCAGTGCCTCTTCCAGCAATATTAAGTTAAAACAAGGTACTATGAGTGATCACTTGATTTTTAGTTCTTGTGAAGGTGTTTTTTTCTATGTAGATGGTTGTTAATTTGGTGTCCTTACTGGGGAGTGGGGCATCGGTAGAACTTTCTATTCAGCCATCTTGCTCTACCCTCCTGTGGCTTTTCTTCTAACTGGATAAATATAGCTATCAAAATATTTCACAAGGTAAAGGAATAACCCATATCCCTCTACCATAATTAAATAGCACATTTTGGTTTTGCATATTCACTTTGTCTTTATTGCTGTGTGTGTGTGCATATATACATGTATATATATACACACACATATACAAATAGTTAGAATGCATTCACCATCTTGATATTCGCCTCTATATTGGTTTGCTAGGGCTGCCATAATGAAATACTACAGAGATATATGTTCTCACAGCTCTAGAGGCTGCAAGTCTGAGATCAAGGTGCTGGCAGGTTTGGTTTGTTTTCTCCTTGGCTTGCAGCTGGTTGCCTTCTTGCTGTGTCTTAACATGCTCATTCCTCTGAGTGTATGTGTGTCTTGTGTCGCTCTGTGCCTACATCTCCTCTTCTTAGAAGGACGCCAGTCATATAGGATTAGGGCTCACCCTTAAGGCCTCATTTTACCTTATTACCTTTTTAAAGACCTAATCTCCTTTTAAAGACTTGTAGGACCTAAGAGATTAGGGCTTTAAAAAGGTACTCGGGGTCAGAATTTCAACACATGCATTTTGGGTTATGGGCACATTTCAGTCCATAACAGCCTCTTTCGATTTTTGTTTTTCACCATTTATTTTAACATCTGAAAGATTTTTTGTGGTCACCACTGTAGAAAGCATGTTTTATTTTATTTTTATTTATTTATTGTTATTATTATTATTATTATTATTATTATTTTTGAGACAGAGCCTGGCTCTGTTACCCAGGCTGGAGTGCAGTGGCGCGATCTCAGCTCACTGCAAGCTCCGCCTCGTGGGTTCACACCATTCTCCTGCCTCAGCCTCCCAAGTAGCTGGGACTATAGGCGCCTGCCACCATGCCTGGCTAATTTTTTTTTGTATTTTTGGTAGAGACGGGGTTTCACCATGTTAGCCAGGATGGTCTCCATCTCCTGACCTTGTGATCCGCCCACCTCGGCCTCCCAAAGTGCTGGGATTACAGAAAGCATGTTTTGATGAGAGGCAAGGGTTCCATCTGTTTGATGTACAGAAATGTTCTTAATTGGTTCTGCATTATTGGGCAGTTTTGCTTATTTCCACTGTTGCTGTTGCAAATAATGCTTCACTGAGCATCTTTGTGCAATAGGCATTTTGTTTCTTCTCAATTATTTTCTTAGGATAAATCCCCAAGAGTGAGATTATTGGGTCATTTTTATGACTCTTGATATATTTTGCCGTATTGTTTTTCAAATGGGCTATGACAATTTTTACCCCTACCAGCGGTATGTAAGTATACAGCTTTATTATAATACAAGCATTTGTTGTTTTGGTTTAAATTTGCTAATTTAATATGTGTAAAATGTTATATTACTGCTGTCTTAATTTGCATTCCTTAAATTACTACTGAGGTTATACACAGTTGATTTTTGTGACAAATTCTAATGGTTCATATAAAATATCAGAAACCCTTTATTCAAGCGTTAATTTCAGAGGGCGAATTAATTCAAACTAATTTATTCATTTACAAAATTATTTCAGCACACTTTTATCGAGCCCCATCTCTGTGCCAGGCACTATGTTAGGAGTGAAAGATACAAAGGCAAATAGGATCCTTGTGTCTAGAATAGGAGGTGCATGTTGGCTCTTACAATCACTTAGAAATTTTAAGGAAAGGCCAGGCGTGGTGGCTCACGCCTGTAATCCCAGCACTTTGGGAGGCTGAGGTGGGCGGATCACAAGGTCAGGAGATCGAGACCATCCTGGCTAAAACGGTGAAACCCCCCCTCTCTATTAAAAATACGAAAAATTAGCTGGCCGTGGTGGTGGGCGCCAGTAGTCCCAGCTACTCGGGAGGCTGAGGTGGAAGAATGGCATGAACCCGGGAGGCGGAGCTTGCAGTGAACCTAGATCACGCCACTGCACTCCAGCCTGGGTGACAGAGCGAGACTCCGTCATTTTAAGGAAAAGAGAACTTTATAGGTATCCAACAGTGACACAGTGAAGTTAAAATTGATTAAGCCCTTGTGTCAGGATCCCACTAGAAATATATGGCACATTTGAAAAGAGTATTTATTAAGAGAGGTTAGGAAAGGAACTATATAAAGGCAAGGTAACCAATGAGGATAGAATTATCCATGGTGGAAGCCTTGGAAACCATTATCACCCCTGGGTCTAAAGGAAAAATGGGAGGCAACCATTACTGGAATGAAGTGAGAGTTGAATAAGACAGGCCTTCACACAGGCTTAGTGGCTTTAGGTAGAGAAATATAGCCACTGCCCAACAATACCCACTGCTGACTCTCCAGTATTTTGCCAGAGGTCCCCATAATGAAATCCAAATAAGAGCCAGAGGATAAGGGCCTGGATCAGCTGCCCAATAAGTCAGTCTTTCAGAGATTAAAACAAGCTAGAGAAAGGTAGATAATGTATCTAGATGGGCAAACAGAGAATATCTGACACATCCTCTTTAACCTCCTCCCGCCACACCAAATAGGAACAAAATCATTTCATATCCAAACTGGTGAGTTTAAAACATCTATTTGAAACATCATCTAAAACAACTTGTTTGAAACTAGTAATGTGCAGCATCGCTTAGGGCAGATTTCCTTAATTCTGCAAGCCTCCAGTACGTTTGCTGTTGCTAAATAAATGTTCAGATTTGGCAAGAAGTAGGAAAGGCAAGATGGAGAAATCTAATCAGAATTCATCAGGACCCATGTAGATATCTTAATAGTATAAGCCAAGTTGGAATAATTCGAATTAGAAAGTGACAGTTTCACTCAAGTTACCCTAAATTATGGAGTTGTTGTAATTTGCCATAGTAACTCTGCTCTGGTGATGTTTCTCTGGGCTACTAAGGTGTTACTAGTGATGCTGCACTTTCTCTCACAGTATCTTGGCTTCTCCTCTTCATTTCCCAGTATTTCCTTCTGCTACTACTAGAATCTGAATGTTTGTGTCCCTCCAGAATTCATATGTTGAAACCTGCATCCCAAGGTGATGGTGTGAAGAGGTGGGGCCTTGGGAGGCCGAGGTCGGCAGGTCACAAGGTCAGGAGATCGAGACCATCCTGGCCAACATGGTGAAACTCCGTTTCTACTAAAAATACAAAAATTAGCTGGGCGTGGTGGCACATGCCTGTAGTCCCAGCTACTTGTGGTGGGGGGGGGAGGGGGGAAGCAGGAGAATCGCTTGAACCTGGAGGCGGAGGTTGCAGTGATCCAAGATCGCGCCACTGCACTCCAGCCTGGTGACAGAGTGTGACTCTATCTCAAAAAAAAAAAGAGTGGGGCCTTTGGGAGGTGATTGAGTTATGAGAGTGGTATCCTCCTGAATTGAATTAGTGACCTTACAAAGGAGGACTGAGAGAGCATGTTTGCCCCTTCCACCATGTGAAGATGCAGTGAGAAGGTGCATTCAATGAGAAATGAGCCCTTACCAGACACCAAATCTGCCAGTATGTTGGTCTTAGACTTTCCAGCCTCCAAAACTGTGAGAAATACATTTCTGTTATTTATAAGACACACAATTGATGGTATTTTTTGTAATAACAACCCAGGCAGACTAAGACAGCTACCAACAAGAAGATTTTCTTATTATTTATTCAGTTTCTAGCTAGAAAGAATTTGGCTGGTCTAGTTTGTTATTCAATGAGATTAACCATCCTTGAGTTAGGTGTTCCACTATTGATACAATCAATGCTATTTCTTTCTTAAAAAACAGCCCGATAATGTGTTAGCACAAAGCTAACTGCAAAACCATAAAATTTTCTCATCTGAAACAAATCTCACTCATATTCACACCAGTTGGGATTATCTGTTACTACTTTTTCTGGGATTCCATAGAATTTTGTACAAGTTTATTGAGATTTAACTTATGTACAATATTCTGTACATGCTTAAAGTACAAAAGTTGATGATTTTTGACATATGTATACACGAGATCATCACCATACTTAAGATAATGAACACTTACATCAATGTCAAAAACTTTCTCTGTTATCCTATAGAGATATGACAAAGATCCTGCCTTCAAGGAAATTAATGTCTAATGAGAGACATGTAAACAACTTAAATTAGATGAGCAAGGCAGAATGAAATAGGGACTTGACACTGTACCACATACAATGCACTGTGCCTTTTTGTTCTAGATTTTAAATTCATGAGACAAAGAATCTCATTTACTTGGTTTGGATCCTGTGCCCACCCCTGGATCAACAAACATAGCCAAGAGACCAAGATTCCACACTATAAACATGACCGCTTGTTGCCTATTCACCTCTGCATATTGAGGCCATTCTCAGAGAAAGGATAATTGTAAGTTGGGGTGCCACTCTAAGAGGTGTTTATCATAGGATAATACAGGTTAAGAGACTTACCCAACACCTAGCAAAATATTAACCTTGTTCCCTTTTCTCCACTCTTTCACATCTGCCTTACACTATTGAACCTTCTGGCTGGTAGGAATTCTTACTGAGAGTCATTTGCCTTTCTCTAGGAATTTGAAAACCCTATTTTTTTATTATCAATGTTATCTCTAAATTAGTTGCCCTTAATTTATCATCCATTTTTCAATTGTTCACTTTAGAGTTAATGCCACTAACTTTGCATGTCTACTTAATTCTAACCCTTAATGAAACACACACACACACACACACACACACACACACACACACACCCTTCTCTCTTTAGGATTCTTTGTATGCCTGTTTTTTGGTTTTTGTTTTGTTTTGTTTTGTTTACTAGGCAATTACCATGAACAACTGCGGATACGACATAATGACTTTTTGGTGAAATATTCAGTTTGTATCAGTCTTCAGTAGTTCTGAGGACTAGGAACAGAGAAAGTAGATTCTAGGGCTGTTCCTGTTTGGGACCTTAAAGAAAATTAAAGAAAGAAAAATAAGAGACTGAGCATAAAATAAATTAGATTTTGTTTAGTCTGAAGATTATGAGGATCGGAGTCATCTTACTCATGGTTTTGAAAGGCATGAAAAATTTCCAGAAAGAGAATAGAGATTAGTTATTCTCTTTGTAGCAAATACACAGTACAAGGAACTGTACTTAACATCAAAGCAAGAAAGGTGTTCAGTTACAGGAAGGAACTTTTTGCTTGTTGTTGTAATAAATTGCCAGAATGGTAACTGAAGGTCATGTGGCGTATCAGTTTCTTGTAAAGCTCCAGAAAAAGGCAAATAACCACTGATCCTTGTTGGATGATATATTGTACCAAAGCCAAGAAAATCAGGCAATCTCTCAAGCTTCTTACAAGTCTTCAATCTACTATTCCTCTTATGGCTTCTAGATGCTACCCCACCAATAGTGAGTATCACACAAAGCCTTCTCTGGAAAGAGATCTCATACTCTACTTTTCAGATCTTTTGCAGTTTAGCTGTGTCTCAAGTCAGGAAAACATTGACTCAATGAAATTTTTTTGTATTCACTTAGTTGCACAATGTACAAAAATTAGAGATGTTTTCAAATATATTTTATGTCATTTGTGGGACTAAGTTAACCTAAAGTTTGAAGTAATAATAGCACCTTTTTACAGCTCTCACCCTAGTTACTGAAATAATTATTACTAGAAAGAAAGAATTACCACAGTGGAGATAGTGGTTTCATAATAACTTGTAGTTCTTTACAGAGACTCAGAGAGTCCTCAGAGGCTCTCTCTCTCCTGCCTCCCCAAAGTCATTAAATGACACTAGGAAAAGAATTTGAATATAAAAGCATTTAAATTGGCCTTTGGTGAAAAGCAGAAATATAATTGTGAGTTGAAGTTTTCATAGTGCTCCTCCTCCAAACAACAACCAAAAAATAACAGTAATAAAATAAAACTAAGATACTTCAGGAAGAAGAGGCCTACTCTCTCCCATATTCAGATGTTTTTCAAAAGACATTAGTAGCCCATGGAGCAAAGTATTTGTCCTCTGAGACACCATCCTTGCAGTGTTTGAGAGAGCTTTGTAATCTTAAGGACAATGCCACACATGAAAGAAAAAGGGAATATGGCAACTTCTGACAAAGCACTCGGAGTGGAGTCTACCACGAGGCCTTCAGAAACGTTAACATTTGACAGAGCTCTGTTAGACTGTGGGGTCCTCAAGGGCGGAGAAGTTATTTGGTTTCCCTTACCAGAGAGGATTATGGGAAAGCAACATAATGCTTAAATTATAGCCTGAGAAAAATCCTAATTTGTGAGATATGACCATAGCTAACATGGATGCACTAGTGTTTTCCAAAAGCAAATGGCTTCATTCATCTATCACTTCCTAAGCACCTACTTCTGTGCCATGTAGTGTGCCAAGATCTAGGGAGTCACTTCTGATGAAGACATTGTTCCTGTCCTAGAAAACCTCAAATATTAGGGGAAGGGGGTGAGGACCGACTATAAACAGACCATTAAAATGCAGCTGGTTAGGTGTTGTGGGATGAGAAATATGGTGGCCATGGGATGGAGTGCCGGGGCCGGGGGGTGGGCAGGCACTTTGCCAGGGCTGAGCAGAGGGAAATGGATTTTGGAGAATTTGCTCTTTTATATGATTCATGCCATAAGGTCTCTCTGTTAGAATGACTAAGAAGTATTGAATAAATTTTAATTTTCTTTAATGTTTCAATTCTTTTTTATATTTAAGTTAAAATTATTTTTGTAATGCACCATTACAAAATAAAAAAAGGCAGATTCCTCAAATTCCTTATTTAATCGGTAATTTCCTACATGAATGAGACAGCATCAAATGTAACACATTCGTGCATTTGAAAAAAAATTACATGTTAATGCCTCAAGGAGAATTAAAGCAAAAATTCACCAGACAAAACTTGGAAAATACTCCATGGAGGCCCACTGAGCTGCCCTTGCCAAGGCGAAGGACAGGTAATTTGCTGTGACTAATTGAAAAACATAAAGAACATTAATATGAAAAATGAAAGCATAATCCATGGTATAACAGGTAGTGAAACTATTCGCATAATTGATTACTCTTCAAGGTAACATGTTCCTTCCTTCCTTTCAGGAATCTTTTTCCTTTGGCCTAGTCTGTCTTAAAACCCTGCTAAAGCGATTTCACTTGAAAGGTCATAGGTGCAGCTGTTTCTATCCCGGTGGTCCAGATAGTGATACTAGGATGCTCATAATTTAGGAAAATAATTATTAAAGAAAATATTTTGAGATCTTGGTGTTGTTACAGTCTGCATCTGAATAACCTAAAATATTAAGACACAATGATTATAATATTAGTGGCTTTTGATTTGAAAATTACAGCGAGCCATCAAAAGACCTGGGGCTCAATCTCAGCTCCGCTGCATACTAGCTCTGTAAACCTGATAAGTCACTTACTTCTATTTAATTTTCAGTTTCTTCATCAGTCATATGGGGATAATAGCATCTTCTCTGCTTATTGTACAAGGTTGTGAAAACCAAATGAGAGAGCACTGGTGGAATCATATTGAAGATCGTGAAGATTAAACATAAAAGTATTATTAGGATAATTCTGAATAATTGAATAATTTCTTTGTTGTTAGGTTAATCCATAACAGCTTATCAAAATGAATCAGTTTGCATATACTGTTCTTCTTGAAGTTCCAAGCAGAATAGAGCAAGTGGTGTCACTTTATAATACGGAAGCCTTTGATCTTCTGAAGACAGGCAATTCAATGGAAATTCTAAGTCGGCTGTGGGAACTTCTGAATTGCTCATTTTCCCAATCCCTAGCTTTAAGTGATAAACATAGAAATAGATCCAGGGAATGTTCTGGGGTGTGAAGGCACATTAGTGACTTGCCAGTGTCTTTACCTCACCCTCTGCAACCATGCAGGGATAATCTACTTTAAAGTCTAGAAGGTGAAGCCAGGCACGGTGGCTCACACCTGTAATCCCAGCACTTTGGGAGGCTGGAGCGAGTGGATCACCTCAGGTCAGGAGTTCAAGATCAGCCTGGGAACATGGCGAAACCCCGTCTCTACCAAAAATACAAAAATTAGCCGGACGTGGTGGCCGAGTGCCTGTAATCCCAGCTACCTGGGAGGCTGAAGCAGGAGAATCGCTTGAACCCGGGAGGTAGGGGTCACAGTAAGCCGAGATTGCGCCACTGCACTCCATCCTGGGTGACAGAACGAGACTCCTATCTCAAAAAAAAAAAAAAAGTCTAGAAGGTGGCATGTTGTAGTATTTAAGAGCAGGGAATTTAGTGGCAGGCAATTTTGGTTTTAGATCCTGGCTCTGCCATTTAATAGCTGTGTGATCTACAGTGAGTTACTTCAAGGATCTGAGACTGACTTTCTGCATCAGTAAAATGGAGACGATAATAGTACAAAACTTATTTAGAGCTGTTGTGAGAATTGAATGTATATAAAGAGCCTATGCGCTTTAGTGCTCAACCGATATTAACTATTTTTATTAGTTAGCCCTCAACAGCTGGGAGGGAAGAGAATAGTAGTAGGTTGTTTTAGATGAGAACCATTACAGAGCACTGTGCAGATAAGAGTAATGGAGCTACAAAGATAAATAGAAACAGTGATTCAAAGCATAGCTCTGACATCATAGAGTCTAGTTTCAGATTCCAGGTCCTCCAGCTCTACATGACCTTAGATGAGTAAGTTACCTCTCAATGCTTCACTTTAAAGCATGGGGATCATATTAATTGCAATTTCACAGGGTTGTTTAGAAAGATTAGTGATGTGATGCTTATAAAGTAGAGACAAGGATTGCCCCAATCTTGTGTGCCTGTTATAATTAACTATCCTAAGTAGTCTCCTGTTATTTCACCCTCCTTCACCCCTGGGAACAACTGTGATGTCCTAGACAGTCAGACCTCATGGGTTGAGCTTCACTGAGTTGGAATTAGTGCAAATGTGTTTGTAAACTTGTGTCTTCCTTTGCATTGTCTTTGAAGTATAGGTCTGGGTCTGCCCACAAGCCAAAAGTGTTACACATATATGATTAATTTATCAAGGGTATCAAAGTAATTAATTGGGGAAAATGACTTTTTCAACCAATACTGCTATACCCACTGTATACCTATACGGGAAAAAAGCCAACACTAACTTTCAACTTATGTCATATATAAAAATCAGCTCAAAATAGATAATAAATGTGCATAGATTCTAAATGGACCTAAATGTAAAACCTCAAACTCTGAAACATCTAGAAGAAAGTGTAAAAGAAAATATTTGTGGCCGGGCACGGTGGCTCACACCTATAATCCCAGCACTTTGGGAGGCCGAGGCGGGCGGATCACCTGAGGTCAGGAGTTTGAAACCAGCCTGGCCAACATGGCGAAACCCCGTCTCTACTAAAAAATACAAAAAATTAGCGAAGTGTGCTGGTGGGTGCCTGTAATCCCAGCTACTTGGGAGGCTGAGGCAGGACAATCGCTTGAACCTGGGAGGCGGAGGTTGCAGTGAATCAAGATCACATCATTGCACTCCAGCCTGGGCAACAGAGAGAGACTCCGTCACAAAAATAAAAATAAACAAATAAATATAAATATTTGTGACTTTAGGATAGGCAAAAGTTTTGTATACAGAACACAATAAACACAAACATTAAAAAAATGATACATTTGATGTCAAAATTAAAAATGTTTGCCATTTGAAAGATACGGTCAAGAAAATGGGAAAGGAAGCCTTGGACTGGAGAAACTATTTACACCACTTCTATCAAAGTACTTGTATCCTCAACATATAAATCCCGCTTACAATTCATTAACAAGAAAATGACCAGTGCAAATCGACAAAAGATTTAAACCAAGACTTCACAAAAGAATAAAAGGAATGATGTGACCACAACTGAATTGAAAAGGGACATTGTCTGGGCTCCATAACATGCTGCTAGTTATGCTGTCAGTTGAGGGCATGAGCAGGGACAGAGGGCAGCCCTGTTTCTTACCCCTGTCTCTTACCATACATTTCTCCATTTTATCCATTACTTTTGCTTCTCCTTACTCCATTTTTCCATGACAAAAAGGCTATGGAGGGCTCAAGCCCGGTGGCCTTTGTTCCAAAGCCATACAGCTAGTCCTAGGCAGAACCAGAAGCCAATGCTAGTCTTCCTGGTTCCGTGGATGCAGGCTCCTTCACAAGACCATGCAAACTGACTAATGAGAGTGTGAAATTGGGTGCCTTGGACCTAGTCAGATTTCTTTCTTCCCACTTTCAGATCCAAGTTGTATGGTACTTTGGAACTGGAAGCACAACAGAAGCAGAACCACATTTACATTTGAGATTTGTTTTCAAAGCAGACGTACAGTGTCATTTGCTGAGATCTCGTAGGTGTTTCTATTCCACCTTGAGCAGCAGTATTATACCTCAGCAGTTTGAACAAAGCTGGGTAATCACCATTGGCTTTTGGCTTCCAGAATCAAAGTCTACCTTTATATCACTGTAATACAATTATGCTCTCAAGTTGATGCTCCCGGCTACTTGAAAAGTTTTGTGAAAGTTCTTCCTCTCATCAGTCTGAAAAACAAATTGTGTCCCCCAGGAACTATCTGGAATCATCTGCCACTAACTAGCTGTGTGACCTTGGGCAGTCACATCCCTCTCTGGGCTTTGGTTTCCTCATGAGTAAAAGTGGGGATTAAACTAGTTAATCTCTGAGGGCTTTGATATTTTCTACATTCTCCAGTTCCACAATTCTAAGTCAGCCTTAATATTGAAATGCCGCCAACATATATTTAGATGTTTTTTTTTTTTTTTTTTTTTTGCTGTTAATTTGCAGTCTCTGGAATTCCTCTGCCTTGTTTATGGTTCTCTCTGAGCTGCCTTGCTGGTTTGAGTTTAAGATGCAATGTCTCATGCATAATTTGCCTGCTTACAATTTTGTTGTTCCCTGTGGATGGTGTCATATTTCAAAGATGAAGGTGAGTGTATTCAGTACAGCAACAGGGCCACAGAGCCATCCCTTCCTGACACTAAAGTCACGTGTTTCTCCAGTTCCTCATCCTCTGCCCCTCTTCCACTTTGTTTCATTGCTACATTTGGGTTTTATGATTACATCTGCAATAGCAGGCACAGATGTTTTTCTCACTCAATTGTATGGTTAATGGTAAAATGAATTTTTCCAGCAGATGCTCGCATGTGGGTGCTACCTTTTTCTCTCCTGACATATTTTCTACACAAACAGCAGATTGTGTGTCTGGTGTGCCTTGAGCCTAGCAAGAAAAGAATTCAAGCTGAATAACACTGGGCTGATTTTCAAGCTCCTAAAAAAATAATGCGGCCATTAAGTTTGACAAACTCTTCACAGCAGTCCTGCAGCTCCGATCAAGACCTGCAACTCCAGCCTCTGCCAGTTGTACTTGAGAAGGCTGAGAGCAAACATGTATCCTTAAAAGGGCCACGATATGAAGATAAAACAATATCAATTTTAGAAGAGCTGGACTCAATTACTCTGTTACTTTGAATTCTGAAACCCAAGGCATGTAATTTAACCTCTGTTTCCTCATCTATGAGGCGAAGTGATAATACAAAGCTGCTGAGGATCATTGAGATAACTGCAAAGTAGCAGAGGTCCCTGCTTAAATCGAATCCATTTCCACTACTGAGTAAAAATGGCTAATTGGAGCTGATTGGTTAGAAGTCCATTCGCAGGAGGGACTGAGAAGCCTGCAGGTAACAAGGCAGAACTGTGGAAAGATTAGGAGCTTGGTGTGGGGTTTCCCAACTTTGGCACAATTTAAATTATTGAAATGATTATATTAAATACACATATACACATACATAAACAAATATGCAGCCGGAATAAAAAATTAAGAAATAAATTGAAAACAAATTTCAAAAAGCTGAAGAAAAAGATATTTTGGGCCAGATAATCATTTCACGTGGACCCCTGCCCTGTGCACTGCAGAATGCTTAACAGCAGTCCTGGCCTCTACCCACTAGATGGCAGTAGGTCATCCCTCCACTTGTGCCAACTAAAAATGTCTCCAGATATTGCCAAATGTGCCTAGGAAGGGTCGAGTGTGAGGGATAGCCTCCAATTGAGAGGTACTACCTCAGAAGCACTGAATGTTGGCTTTACATTTTAGTTCTACTACTTACCCAAGGTCATGCAGCTAGTAACCATTTGTGCCTCAATGTCTTCATCTGTAAAATGAGAATCCTAGCTAAATTGTAGAAAGGATGGTTGAGAGGATGAAAGTGATGGGTGGATATAAACTTTGATACTCCCTCCTTACTACCATAGGGCCTTTGCTTATTCCTTTACCCTTGTTTAAAATACACTGTTTCTCACACCCCATCTTTCTGTCTAGTTAACTTCAACTCATTCTTTAGATCTCAGCTCAAGCATCATTTTCTCAAGGGAGCCTTCCCTGATCCCTCAGACTGTATCAGAGTCCAAGACCCTCACAGCACTTGTTTATATTATCCACTATAACACTCAGGTAACCATTTCAATTACGTTAGTTGGGCTGCTAGACTGTAAGCTTTATGAGGAGAGGTGCTATTTCTGGCTCGCTCACTGTTGTCTTGTCAGAGGTCAGGGCAGTTCCTGGAAGAGAAAAGCCGTCACTGAAAACTTATTGAAGGAAAGGAGGCGGGAAGAAGTGAAGAACTCAACACCAAGTTGCAAATATCATTCTAATTTAATTCCCCTAAGGAAGAGATCTAGACTGCTAACCTTAGCCCAGTGAAAGAAATACAGTGGCATCTGGGGAATGGTGTTGAGGACAGTCTGTCAGTGAAAGGGATTCGGTGGGCCCAATGCATGGCTCTGTTCTTTTCACCTGAGTTTGCAATTAACCGAGTCAGACAGATGGAGATCAACACTAGCATCTTTATTACTAAACACAGCTGGTTTTGGAGAATATGTTTCAACTGTGCAGGGAAAAGTGACCCTCCTAATTCTACATCCCACAATTAGCTAGACTTGCCTAGTCATAAGCACCACTGAACAAATGTACATCTCCTCCAACGAAGACCTGCAGCTGAGAAACTCATGGTGTGCGGAACTAAGACGATGTGCTTCCTCACTGTAGGCTTATCCTAAAAAGAGAAGTAACATGTGTTGAACTAAATGAAGACTTGCCTCCTCCTGTGGAGAAAGGCTGTGCGTATTGCTCTAGCATAGGTTCTTCTGTTTAGGAACATGATGCCAAGGGAAAGAATGTTGCTCTACCCCCTCATAACAGACTTATGCCTGGGTCCAAAGAAAGTAGAGAATTGTGAGCGAAATATCTGACATAGATATTTCACTAAATAACCTGTACTATGTTGAGACCAAGATGATTTGCTCTGGGGCTTTGATTATGGTACCAAAAGATAAAGAGATGATCACACTCATTTTGTCACAGAACTCTGCAGATTTGCACCTTGAGAGCTCCAGTTCATTTATCTCAGGAACAATTTTTGAGGGAAAAGGCAGCCCTTGTGAAAATGCACATGGAGCCACCAAAGATGGGCATGTACAGTGAGCAAAGTGGTATTCTTTGCAGGGCTTCCAGATCAGGAGACGAGGCCATTCTTAGTTGGCAATTTGTAGAGGCTGTTACTATAAAGACCAATGAAATGGTGAACGCACCCATGTTTTATACTCTGGTCTATGTAATTCAGAAAAATTTGTATATAAATACAAAAGCTTTATAAAGTAAAAGTCTTTTCAAATTTAAAGGGCTATTAAAATTTTCCCATTCGTGGTTTCCTTTGTTGTATTTCAACCTCATGTACTTTTAGGGACCTCAGGTGTTCATAGTATTTTGTTGCCCATTTTCTGTGTAGTGGCTACTTTTCAGGATCAAGACAGATGGGTAACTTGGTATGGTAGCTTGGGGACAAAAATAGAATGATCCATGCTGGTATCTTTGGAGTGAAGCCTTGGTAGTCCTGTACAGTTTGATACGTTAAAATATTAATTCATTTATTCATTAAACCTTGACTTACTACTTAGCATGTGAGAGGCTTGCTTTCTCCAACTGTCAGTTGGGAATAATACCAGTATCCCCTCCTTGCATTCATTATGTGATTTAAATCCACATAACTGTGTCAAGCACATTTTCATTTTCCCTGTCATAACACTTATCAGTACCTTTATATTTTACAATATATTTCTTTGTATATGGGCTTTCTTCCCTACCAGAATGTGAGCTCTGAGGAAAGGGATTTGGTCTTATAAATTTCTGAATCTCCAGAGTCTATAAGAGTGGAGGTGCTCAATAATTATTGCTTGAATGAATTAATGAATACTTAATAAATAATATTGGCCCTAAACTCCAGACTAATGCTTATCATATTCTAATCTTCATTTCTAATCTTTCTGCTTGAATGACCAATAGCTACCTTAACCTAATGTCCAAACCCCAACTCTCCATTTCCACTGCATTCCCATTTCCCCAGTGACAAACAGGCTATTCTTTGTATCCTTCATTCCATTATAGTAAATGGCAGCTCTATCTTTCAAGTTGTTCCAATCAACAACTTTGAAATCATCCTTAGGTCCTCTCTTTCTCTCATGACTCATTTCCAATTTGTTAGCAAATTCTGTTCCCTCTATGTTCAAAATATATCTAGAACACCACTCTTTCTTAGCGCTTCCACTGCTACCCATCTATTCTAACTCAGCATCATTTCTACTCCACGACACCATCATCTCTTGACTAGAAAATTGTTTCCACCATCATCACCCAATTATTTTTCCATAGTATGCATTTACTTTTTAAAACACAAATATGACCACAGCCTGTTTCTGCTCAAATGTTCTGAAAACCTCCCAGACTGCTGTACTTAATATATCACCCCCGCACTTTATTCTCTTATCCTAGTCAACTTGTCATAATATGAATCACTGCTTGATATTATATCATTTGTTTAGTTATCTATCATTACCCAGTAGAATATAAACTCCAAAGGGTTTTTGTATTTTTATTTAAATATTCTCACTGCTAGAACAGCCATGGCAACAATGACAACTGATATGTTTTTCATGTCTGTGACTTCGTGTCTGTGTGAATGTGTGGCTGTTTCAGTGTGAGATTATGTGTAAGTGTGAGTGTATGTGATTATGTGAGTATATGTAGGAGTGTATGTTTGAAAGTATGTATGTGTGAGAATGTGACTGTGTGAATGTGAAAGTGTGTGAGAGTTTTCGTTAGATAGCATGTAAGAGAATTTGTAAGTGAGTGTATTTGAGCATAGGAATGTGTGTGTACGAGTGTGTGACTTGTGAAAATGTGTGTGATTGAATGTGTGTGTGTTATTGTGTTTTTCAGCATGTGTAAGAGATATGAATGAGAGTGTGATGCTGTGTGTGTTTATAAGTGTGTGAAGGTATTTACAAATGTATATGAGTGTTTACAAGTGATATAGTTTGGCTGTGTCCCCACCCAAATGTCATCTTGAACTGTAATTCCCATAATCCCCATGTGTCATGGAAGGGACACAGTGGGAAGTGATTGGATCATGATGGCAATTTCCCCCATGCTATTCTCATGATAGTAAGTTCTCGTGAGATCTGATGGTTTTATAAGTATCTGGCACGTCTCCTGCTTGCACTCATTCTCTCTCCTGCTGCCCTGTGAAGAGGTGCCTTCCACCATGATTTTAAGTTTCCTGATGTCTCCCCAGCCATGTAGAACTGCAAGCAAATTAAACTTCCTTTCTTTATAAATTACCCAGTCTCAGGCAGCTTTTCATAGCAGTGTGCGAATGGACTAATACAGTAAATTGGCACTAAGGTAATAGGGTGCTGCTGTAAGGATACCTGAAAACGTGGAAGCAACTTTAGAACTGGGTAACAGGCAGAGGTTGGAACAGTTTGGAGGGCTCAGAAGACAGGAATATGTGGAAAAGGATGGAACTTCCTAGAGACTTGTGGAATGGCTTTGACCAAAATACTGATAGTGATATAGAAGATGAAGTCCAGGCTTAGGTGGTCTCAGATGGAGATAATGAACTTGTTGGGAATTGAAACAGAGGTCACTCATGCTATGCTTTATCGAGGAGACTGGGGGCATTTCGCCCTTGCCCTGGAGATCTGTGAAACTCTGAACTTGAGAGAGATGACTTAAAGTATCTGGTGGAAGAAATTTCTAAACAGCAAAGAGTTCAAGAGGTGACAGTGCATAAACATTTGGAAAATTTGCAGCCTGACGATGTGGTAGAAAAGAAAATCCCATTTTCTGGGGAGAAATTCATCCCAGCTGCAGAAATTTGCATTAGTAACAAGTAGCCAAATGCTAATCACCAAGATGATGAGGAAAATGTCTCTAGGGCATGTCAGAGACCTTCACAACAGCCCCTCCCATCACAAGCCTGGAACTCTACTTGAGTTCTGTATCTCATTATCTCTCCCTTTTTTCTTTTTCTTTTTTTTTTTTTTTTGAGACAGAGTCTTGATCTGTCTCCAGGCTGGAGTGCAATGGCGCAATCTTGGCTCACGGCAACCTCCGACTCTCTGGTTCAAGGGATTCTCCTGCCTCAGCCTCCCTAGTAGCTGGGATTACAGGCACGTGCCACTATGCCCAGCTAGTTTTTGTATTTTTAGTAGAGATGGGGTTTCACCATGTTGGCCAGGATTGTCTCGATCTCCTGACCTCATGATCTGCCCACCTTGGCCTCCCAAAGTGCTGGGATTACAGGCGTGAGCCACCACTACCGGCCTACCTCTCTCCTTTCAGCGGCTGAAAGTGATTTAGATTTTTTTCCCTGCCCAAATCTCATGTTGAATTATAATCCCCGGTGTTTGAGGTAGGGCCTGGTGGGAGGTGATTGGGTCATGGGAGTGGACTTCCCCTTTCGCTGCTGTTCTTGCGATAGAGTTCTCATGAGATCTAGTTGTTTAAAAGTGTGCGGCACCACCCCCAACCCTGCTCCTGTCATTTAAGACGTGCCTGCTTCCCTGTCGCCTTCCACCATGATTGTAAGTTTCCTGAGGACTCCACAGTGATGTTTCTGGTACAGCCTGCTGGGAGTCAATTAAACCTGTTTTCTTTATGAATTACCCAGTCTCAGGAATTTCTTTATAGCAGTGCAAGAATAGACTAATACAAGTACCTACCATGTATTTCCTTCTTTCTTGAATCATTACTAGGTCAGCATATAAATATGCTGTGATAGTTTTCATCTTAAAACTGACCACAGAATTTCTTGATATCTGAAATACTCTAGAAACCTCCTCATTTCTTGGTTTCCCTTCACAGGAAAATACATTAAAAGAGTTGTGTATACTCACTTTAATTCCTGACCTTCCGTTATCTTATCAACATTTTATATCAGACTGTTATGCTCGCCACTCAACTGAGACACTCATAAGATTACTGTGACCTAAAACTTACAAAAACCAAGAGTCAATTTTTTATCCTCAGTGACTTGACCTCTTAGCTGGTTGCTTACTCCTTGCATGTCCAAGGACATATGGAATCATGATCGACCCCTTGGTCAGCCCTTGGAAATGTGACTCTGAGAATATAATTGATGTCAGTGATTGAGGGTTTCATTGTGTTCACCTGGAGCTATGGACCATTCCATATCAGTTTCTCAGGTTGCTTTGCACAAACACCAAGATTGATCATGTGCACCTGGTTCCACTGTTGGACTCTCATGTTTCTACTGCTATGGATGATACGCCTTTCTAATCAACTCTCAATAAAAGCCTTGGACCCAAAGATTCAAATGGGCTTCCCTGGTCCGATCTATCCCACAACAGTTCTTATAGTTGACTGCTAGAAATAAAGCATGCTCTGTGTGGCCCCAGATGGGGAAGGACTTGGAAAACTATGTTTAGCCTCTCTGTACTGTGCCCAATGCAAATATGTTCCTGTTGCTTTTGTGCTTTATCCTTTGCTGTAATAAATTTTAGCCATTAAAATAATCTGCTACTGAGTCAGGTGAGTCCTTGTAGCGAATCTGCAAATTTGAAAGTTGTCTTAAGGCCACTGAAACACTTTACCTTCAAAATATACCCAGGACGTAGCCACTTCATACCTTCTTTGCAGCTCCCGCTCTGGTTCAAACAATCATAATCTCGCATCTGGGATAATGTAATTACGGTTTTACCAGTACTACCCTATAGTTAGTTTTCTAAATAGCTGACAGAGTGATAAAAATATAAATCTTAGTATTGTCTCTTTTATATCTGTGAAAAATGACATTGGAATGTGGATGGGGATTGTGCTGAATCTGTAGATCCCTTTGGACAGTATGAATATTTCAACAATATTAATTCTTTGGTGAAAGGAAAATATCTTGGGCCTCCAAAATCACTAAGGAAAACTCAGGTTGGAAACTGCTTAGGGTCAACCTGCCTCCTATTCTACTCAAAGTCACCCCTCAGCTCACTGAGATAGATGTATAATTGATTGCCTCCCTTGGGGAGGCTAAACAGAAACTCAAAAGAATGTAACCATTTGTGTATCCCTTATATCTGTGACCTGGAAGCTTCCTCCCCGGCTTTGAGTCTTCCTGCCTTTGCTTCAAGTTGTCCTGCCTTTCCAGACTGAAGCAATGTACTTCTTAATACATTGACTGATGACTCATGTCTCCCTAAAAGGTATAAAACCAACCTGTGCCCTGACCACCTTGGGCACATGTCCTCAGGACTTCCTGAGGCTGTGTCACAGGCGTGTCCTCAACCTTGGCAAAATAAACTTTCCAAATTAACTGAGATCTGTCTACGATTTTCTGGATTCACACTTCCAAGCCATTTATTTTGTGTCTTCTTCAATTTCTTTCATCAATGTTTTATAGTTTTCAATGTACAGATCGTTCACCTCCCTGGTTAAATTTATTCCTGTGCATTTTATTTTTTGGTGCTATTATAAATGAGATTGATTTCTTAATTTATTTTTCAAATAGTTTGTTGTTAGTACAAAGAGATGCAACTGAAATTTGCATGTTGATTTTGTATCTTGCAACATTAGTAGATTTGTTTATTAGTTTTAAAAGTTTTTACGTGGAGTCTTTAGGGTTTTTTTAATATAAGGTCATGTCATCTGCAAACAGAGACAAAATAGAATGGCTACTATCAAAGAGACAACAGATAACAAGTGCTAGTGAGAATGTGGAGAAGAGGAAACCTTTGAACACTATTGGTAGAAATGATTTGTTCAGCCATTATGGAAAACAGTATGGAAATTTCTCAAAAAACTAAAACTACCATGTGATCCAGCAATCCTAACTGTAGGTATATGTCCAAAGAAATTGAAATAAGTAAGTCAAAAAGATATCTGCACATTCATGTACATTGCAGCACTATTAAAAATAGCCAAGATACAGAATCAACCTAGATGTCCATCCATGGATGAATGGATAAAGAAAATGTGGCATATATACATATATATATATATATATATATGTTTCATACCTTACATTTATACAATACATTTATACTATATGTGTGTGTGTGTGTGTGTGTGTGTGTGTGTATATCTCAAAGAAGCAAAGAGGCAAAAAAGCAAAAGCAAAGAGCACAATGCTATATATATAACATATGCCCCACAGTAGCCACTGGAGAAACATAAGTGAATAATATTCCATATGGAGTGGAATATATATGGAGTGGAATATATATGGAGTGGAATATTATTTAGCCCTAAAAAATAAGTAAATCTTATCATTAGAGTCAACATGAATGAACCTGGAGGACATTATGCCAAGTGAAATAAGCGAGGCACAGAAAGACAAATACTGTATCATCTCACTTATATGTGGATTCTATTAAAAAGGTGAACTCAAAGAAGCAAAGAGGACAATGCCGGTTACTAGGGGCTGGGATATGGGGGAAAATAGGGAGATATTAGTCAAAAGGTACAGAGTTTCAATTATGCAGAATGAGTCAGTTCTGGAAATCTAATGTACATCATGGTGACTATAATCAATAATACTATATTGTATACTTAAAATTAACTAAGAAAATACATCTTAAATCTTCTCACCACAAAAAAGGTAACTATGTGAGGTGATGGACATGCTAATTAACTTGACTATGGTAATCATTTTACAATATATACATTTATAAAAACATGTTTCATACCTTACATTTATATAATTTTTATTTGCCAATTATATCTCAATAAAGTTGGAAGAAATAAATACTGGGTTTTCAACAAGAAAGTAAATCTTATTTTATCACTACTCTATTCGACACCTTCTAGTGACTGTCCACTGTATACAGAATAAAAATTACACTCTTTAGTCTAGCTTGCAAGGTCAAAAATTATCTGGTCTCCTCCTGCCACTTCTCTGAACTCATTTCTTATCAATCATTTCCACCCTTGATCATTTTGCTCTTCTCTGTTCTTAGAACATCTCAAGCTTATTCTTCTGGAAGAGCTGTTCTTTCTGTCTGGAAAGCTCTTCATATTGATCTTTGCACGGCTGGTTCCCTCTGGCCATTCAGGTTTTGTTTTATATGTCACTTCCACAGAGTGGCCTTCCAGATCACCCTAGCTTTTAAAGCCTTTTCCTCCCAATTACTTTTATCATACAGCCCTCTGTATTTTATTCATGACACTTATCGATATCTAAACTTCTTTTGTATTTTGTTTCTAGAACACAGTCTTCTTGAGGGCAAAGACTTTGTCTTTTTTGTTTTGCTGATGTTTCTCCAATGCCTAGAGCAGTTCCTGGCTTATAATAGCAGGCATTTCAGTAAATGTGTGGCTTGAATGAAGAAACTGAAAACAAGTTGCAACTTTTGAAGAAGTCCCTGTGGGGAGGTTTTTGTTTTTCTGAAATAGGCTGAAAAAACCTTTAAGTAGATGTTGTTAGCAGAAGGTCTAGGCTAAGGAATTCCCAGTACTGTGCAAACTTTATCATCTCTGTTATTCACTGTTGTGTATCCTATGTTCTTGAAATAGTGCCTGGCTTATCGCAGGTGCACAGTAAAGATTTGCTGAATACATGAATGGTGCCTGACACAAAGTGTGAATTGAAAATATTTGGAGAAAAAAATTAGAAATTACGACATGCCACAGATACCTGGGTGACTGGTTTACGTCTTTCCCCTTCCCATGTTCAAATTACTCCCCTTGATCGAGAATATTAGCTTATTTATTCAAATATATTATATTTATTGAAGACTTAATTTGTACAAGTGATATTGTAATATGACCGATTATCCAAATTAACTTACTGAAAGCATTACTAAACAGAACTTCTTGAATAGCTGAGTTCATCTTACATCTTTGTCAGTTGGGCAGTAAGAAAGCTGATGGAAGATCAGGATCATACTATACCATGCAGTGTATGCAGTAATAATGGTACAGACTGAACAATATTTTTGTCTACCCTTAATGCCTATGTCAACTGTTGGGATTTTAAGAAAATGTTTCTATGAAGTTCCATGTATTTTAAGAAATGTCACAAAAGGATTAACTGTGTTAGTCAAAGTGGTTTTCTCATGTGCAAGTCTCATAGCATTATTTGGATGCCTGCTTTTTGGATAAAACTTTAAATGTCAATTATCTTGGCTCAGAAAGGCAACTGATTTCAATTGTTTTTGGACAATGAAGAGCTTTGCAATGTGTAGGACACTGAGGGGTGCTATAACGAGCCTCCATGCACATATATCCATTTAACCCAATGAGGTAAATTCCTACAAGTGCAATAGCTGCATCAAAGTTTATGCATTCTTAAAATGTTCATACTCATTGCCAAATTACTTTCCAAAATGGTTAGAGCAAATCTATATTCCCGCCAAATATCTGTGAAATATTGCTGTTGTCTCATTTCTCTTCTAGAAGTAGATATCCTCACACTTTAACCTTCTAAATGTTCCATAAAATTTTTCAAAATATTATATCTTTTTGATAATTCAATTTTTATTTCCTTGACAATTATTGAAGTTGCACATATTTTCATATGATTATTTTAATTATGCGAATAATGTGTTTACATTTTTGCCCATTTTAAATTTTATTAATCATATTTTGTATAATAAATTACTAATTATTGATTTGAAGGATTTTGTTGTGTATTAGAGATGAAAATGTTTTATCTCTGTTTTATATTTTAAAAATGTATTCTCCTGGGTTTTGTCATTTTAGTGTATTTGTAAAACCTTTTGATGTATAGGAGATTTTAATATTTACATGATTAAAGTGATCAAATTTATCCCTTCTTGATTTTTTATCCTGATAGGATATGTATACTCAGACTGAATTTACAAAATATTGTCCTGTATTTCCTCGTATGATATCCATTTCACCTCATTTCATTTTTTAAACTATGTGATTCCATTTAGATTAAGTTAAGATAATCATTCAAAATATTTACAGGTAAGAACCCAAATTTTTTCCCAAGTGTGTATTCAATGGACCCAATTACATTGAATAATTCTTCATTCCCTCACCTCTTTGATATATTCATTTTAAAATAGTTCATCCCTCTGTACACTTGGAAGTATTTCTTGACTCTTTTTTCTATTCCACTAATTCATTTGTCTATTCTTTTGTCAATAGCATGCTCCTTTGATTACAGTGGCTTTAAAATATAGTTTGCTCTCTGACAGGTCAATTCCCTTCACAGTATTCTTTTTAAAAAATATCTGGGCACTTCTTGTACATTTCTTCTGTCATCTAACTTTAAATGTATTTGTTATATTGCAAAAAATCCACTTGGATTTTGACTGAAACATTAATATATTAACTAATTATATAGCTGAGAATTGACATTGTCAACTATCAGTAAATAAATAAATCATAGCTTTTCAACCTTAGATTGCTATTCAAGTGGTAAACCATCTTAATTGCAACTCAAAACATGCAATTCATTATGTCTAATTCTGTGATTTGCTGCTCATGTGCTTTTTCTATCTATGGCCTTCAACATTTCATTAAAGATCAGCATTCACATGGATGTCTTGTGCTTCAGTGTCAACTGTTCTGGAGGGTACATGCCTTATGCCTAGAGGTGACCACCAGAGCCCTCAAATATGATTTTTGTGAAAACCACATAGTCTCACCTTATCTTATGTCATATTAAATATATTATATATTTGAAAATTCAATCCAAACAATAGAAAATTAATTTATATTTTGGAATACATTACATCTTTATAGTATTTTCTTCCTTCCAAGGACAATGCTATGTCTGTTCATTTATTCAGAGATGGCTTCAATATGTGCTTTTATAATTTTTCATTACAAAATGTATTTCTTGGCCGGGCATGGTGGCTGATGCCTATAATTCCAACACTTTGGGAGGCCGAGGCGGGCGGATCACTTGAGGTTAGGTGTTCGAGATCAGCCTGGCCAACACGGTGAAACCCTGTCTCTACTAAAAATACAAAAATTAGCTGAGCGTGATGGCACACACCTGTAGTCCTAGCTACTCGGGAGGCTGAGGCAGGAGAATCACTTGAACCTGGGAGGCAGAGGTTGCAGTGAGCCAAGATCATGCCACTACACTCCAGCCTGGCAACAGAGCAAGACTCTATCTCCAAAAAAAAAAAAGTATTTCTTGTTATTTTATTGTTTTTGTGGAAATTGGAAGTGTGATTTCTTTTTCTTTCCATTTCAAATTCTAATTGTATATTGTCAATATAAAACAAAACTAATTGTTTTTCTAGCCAACTTACCAAATTTTCTCACCACGATAGCTAATTCACTGGGTTACTTTGTGTTTTTCTAGGTATAAAATCATAATATTCTCAAATAATACTAATTTTGTCCCACATTCAAAACTGTATACCGCCCGCCTCGACCTCCCAAAGTGCTGGGATTACAGGAGTTTGAGACCAGCCTGGCTAACATGGTGAAACCCCGTCTCTACTAAAAAATACAAAAATTAGCCAGGCGTGGTGGCAGGTGCCTGTAATCCCAGCTACTCGGGAGGCTGAGGCAGGAGAATCACTTGAACCTGGAGGCAGAGGTTCCAGTGAGCTGAGACTGTGCCACTGCACTCCAGCCTGGGCAACAGAGCGAGACTCTCTTTCAAAAAAAATAATGTATACCACATATTTAATTTTCTATCTCATTGCATGAGCTATTGTGAGTAATAATTACAGAGAGAGAAAAATATTTCATATACTAATGCTTAACAGTTATACAGAAAACCTGAACACTATGCAGTCATTAACAATGAAATTTTGAAGAATATTTAATGACATGGGAAATGTTCCTCATGTATTAAGTGAAAAAAGAGATTTGTTTTTGGAATATATCGATTTTAAAACACACACACACACAGCCATATACATCATTCTCAGTGGAAGAAAAGGCTGGGTGAATACACGTCAATACACAAGCTATTATCACTGGATGATAGAATGTTCCCCTTTTTAATATTTTGAGGTATTTTTCAAATTTCCATGATAAGCATATATAACTCTTATGATCAGAATAAATGCTTTTATTGCAATATATAGAGATTTGCAGGGGAAGTGCTGCCAGACAGTGAGAGGGATCTTCTTAGTTGGTCTGTAGTATCTACCCATTAAGTTTCAAAATATTAACTGCAAAGAGTTTTTTCATATAATGGCAGTTGCTCAACCTCCTGTCTTTATATTTCTATGACTCTAGTTGCTATCTTCGCAGATTTGTGGAATGCTGGCACTGCAACTCTCTTTAGTGCAAACTGGCTCTGGTAATGCTGTCCGCAAAACACATTTGCTGGAAAATATATGTGCAATATGGCTACCCTGTTGGATATAAGTAGGAGAAAGGAACTATTTCTGCTGAGTTCTGCCCAAAAGACTCTTCCCCTGTTACTTAGAGTCCCTATGCCCCCTCACCCCATAGATACTTTTCTGTTTTCCTGACCATCAGTCATCTCCTGAACTGACACAGTTACAGTTAAAACTTGTCCCCTTGTAGGTTTGCTGGTGCTTTACTCTATTTCATACAGGTTATAAAAGTGATTGTTCTGATACCTGAACATTGAGTGTGAGCCCGGGGAGACGAACCCTTTAACTAAGATGAAGCTAATCAACTAACTGAATGAGCGAGAGGTCCAGCTTGGGGTGGTCGATAAGGTGTCCTGGCAATCTGAGTACAAGGACAGCGCCTGGATCTTCCTAGGAGGGCTTCCTTATGAACTGACTGAAGGGGACATCGTCTGTGTGTTCTCACAATATGGGAGATTGTTAACATTAATCTCATGCGGGACAAGAAGACTGGGAAATCCAAAGGATTCTGTTTCCTCTGCTATAAAGGCCAGAGGAGCACAATTCTGGCCATTGACAATTTTAATGGGATCAAGATGAAAGGAAGAACTATCCGAGTGGATCATGTGTCTAACTATAGGACTCCTAAAGACTCAGAAGAAACGGATGATGTGACCAAAAAGCTCCAGGAGAAGGGCTGTGGGGCGTACCCCCTCACCAAGTTTGTCTGAGAGCTCTGAAAATGAAAAACCAACAAAAAACACAAAAATGACAAAAAGGAAAAAAAAAAAAAGAAAGAAAGAAAAAGAGAAAACTGACCAGGAGGTACAGGCAGAGCAACCATCCTCTTTCATCACCCAGAAGCAAGACAGTGAAAGAAAAGGATGACCCTGGCTCTGAGAAGCACAGCAGTTAAGAACTCAGAGACAGCTCAGAAGTCAGAGTCCAGGGAGGGGCCAAAGCTCCCCAAGGCCGGGACTGCCTACTCTGGTGGAGCAGAGGACCTAGAGAGGGACCTGAAGAAAGAGAAACCCAAGCACGAGCACAAGTCCTCAAGCAGGAGGGAGGCAAGAGAAGAAAAGACCAGGAATAGGGACAGAGGGCGGAGCTCAGACACATATTCTAGCCAGTACAATGGGCATACTGAAGGGTGTAGTCATAGCAGTAAAAGCAGGAGCCAAATTTCTTTAAGTTATTTGTAGATTCTAGATATTAGTCTTTTGTCAGATGGATAGACTATAAAAATTTTCTCCCATTCTGTAGGTTGCCTTTTCACTCTGATGATAGTTTCCTTTGCTGTGCAGAAGCTCTTTAGTGTAATCAGATCCCATTTGTCAATTTTGGCTTTTGTTGCCATTGTTTTTGCTGTATCAGTCAAGAAGTCTTTGCCCATACCTACATCCTGAATGGTATTGCCTAGGTTTTCTTCTAGGGATTTTATGACTTTAGGTCTTAGGTTTAAGTCTTTCATCCATCATGAGTTAATTTTTGTATAAGGTGTAAGGAAGGGATCCAGTTTCAGTTTTCTGCATATGGCTAGCCAGTTTTCCCAACACCATTTATTAAATAGGGAATCCTTTCCCCATTGCTTGTTTTTGTTGGGTTTGTCAAAGATCGAGTGGTTGTAGGTGTGTGGTGTTATTTCTGAGGCCTCTGTTCTGTTCCATTGGTCTACATATCTGTTTTGGTACCAGTACCATGCTGTTTTGGTTACCGCAGCCTTGTAGTATAGTTTGAAGTCAGGTAGCATGATGCCTCCAGCTTTGTTCTGTTTGCTTAGGATTGTCTTGGCTATAGGGGCACTCTTTTGGTTCCACGTGGAATTTAAAGTAGTTTTTCTAATTCTGTAAAGAAAGTCAATGGTAGCTTGATGGGGATAGCGCTGAATCTATAAATTACTTTGAGCAGTATGGCCATTTTCATGATATTGATTCTTCCTATTGATGAGCATGGAATATTTTCCCATTTGTTTGTACCCTCTCTAATTTCCTTGAGCAGTGGTTTGTAGTTCTCCTTGAAGAGGTCCTTCACAGCCCTTGTAAGTTGTATTCCTAGGTATTTTATTCTCTTTGTAGCAATTGTTATAGGGAATTCACTCATGATTTGGCTTTCTGTTTGTCTATTATTAGTGTACAGGAATGCCTGTGATTTTTGCACATTGATTTTGTATCCTGAGACTTTGCTGAAGTTGTTTATCAGCTTAAGGAGATTTTGAGCTGAGACGATGGGGTTTTCTAAATATACAATCATGTCATCTGCAGAGACAATTTGACTTCCTCTCTTCCTATTTGAATATGCTTTATTTCTTTCTCTTGCCCGATTGCCCTGGCCAGAAATTCTAATGTTATGTTGAATAGGAGTGGTGAGAGAGGGCAGGGCATCTTTGTCTTGTGCCAGTTTTCAAAGGGAATGCTTCCAGTTTTTGCCCACTCAGTAAGCAAATTTACAAGAAACAACCCCATCAAAAAGTGGGTGAAGGATATGAACAGACGCTTCTAAAAAGAAGACATTTATGCAGCCAACAAACATGAAAAAAAGCTCATCATCACTGGTCATTAGACAAATGCAAATCAAAACCACAATGAGATATCATCTCACACCAGTTTGAATGGCGATCATTAAAAAGTCAGGAAACAACAGATGCTGGAGAGGATGTGGAGAAATAGGAATGCTTTTACACTGCTGGTGGGAGTGTAAATTAGTTCAACCATTGTGGAATACAGTGTGGCGATTCCTCAAGGATCTAGAACCAGAAATACCATTTGACTCAGCAATCCCATTACTGGGTATACAGCCAAAGGATTATAAATCATTCTACTATAAAGGCACATACACACGTATGTTTATTGTGGCACTATTCACAATAGCAAAGACGTGGGAGCAACCCAAATGGCCATAAATGATAAACTGGATAAAGAAAATGTGGCGCATGTACACCACGGAATACTATGCAGCCATAAAAAAGGATGAGTTCATGTCCTTTGCAGGGATATGGATGAAACTGGAAACCATCATTCTCAGCAAACTAACCCAAGAACAGAAAACCAAACACCACATGTTCTCACTCATAAGTGGGAGTTGAACAATGAGAACACATGGACACAGCGAGGGGAACATCACACACTTGGGCCTGTTGGGGGGTGGGGGGCTAGGGGAGGGATAGCATTAGGAGAAATACCTAATGTAGATGACAGGTTGATGGGTGCAGCAAACCACCAAGGCACATGTATACCTACGTAACAAACCTGCACGTTCTGCACATGTACCTCAGAACTTAAAGTATGATAAAAATGTTACTATTTTTGTGTCTAAAACTTCTGGGGCTGTGCTTTTAATCCCTTGAGTATTAGAGTCATTGGGAGGACTGCAGTTTCAACAGCTGGATATCCTGGATATTTTTCACACCATCCATTGTCCCTGTACCAGAATATGTTTCCTGAATTTTGGTTCATAAACATGGCTCTTGAGCCCATAGACCCCAGTTGAAGATGGAATTTTCAGGAAAGGGAAAATACCAGATAATTCTATAATTCTAGTCTTTGGGTTCGATGTTTAGAGCCCAGCATCGTGGGACCTTTCCAGTTACTGGGTTTGGACAGCTTGATGTGAATGAATGGAGTAGGATATTTAAGATCAACCAGCTCCATGCCCAAACCCTCCTGTTTAAAAAAATTGTTAATGTCTTTTCTTTTTCATTAAAACTTTTTTGTTTGAAAAGAAAGTAATTGTAACTTTTGTACTCCAGTGGAATTAAAGAACTTTCAGTGTCATCTTTAATACCCTTTGTCTATTCTTCCTACAGAGATTTTATTTAAGGAAGATGTTCACCTGAATTTACTTTTAGTTATGAGTCAGCCAATCTAAGCCACAGAAACATCTTAAATATTGAGAATGGAGGTCCCTAATGCTTTGTTGTCTGTAACTTTTGTTTTCTTTTTCTCCTGGTGGAAATAGAGTAGGTGGTGATGGAGGTTAAGGAAATCACAGTCAAGGCTGTCAAAGGCCCATTAGGTGAAATCTAAGATAAGTCTGACAGTCTAAACTTTCCTTCAAACACTTAGGCTGTGGATATACCCCTTATGCCATTTGATTTTATGTTAAAACATTTAAATTGCTTTATTGGTTAAAGAAGATTTTCATGGAATTGTTAATTATTTATTTTAACGGATTGCTGTATACCGAGTGTGTGCTCTTAGTTTGAGGAAATCAGGAAATCCACCATCTTGATACAATTTGGATTTGTACAATATTTTCTACCTTTCTTTTATTTCCAAACAGAAATGCCGCTATTTAAGAGCAAACTGTTGCTTTGTCAAAGCCCATATTCTGTTACTCATTGTTATTTATACAGACTCTAAGAAAACATTACGCTACTAATCAAAGGTGATAGATACAAAGCATTGTTTTGTCTTCTGGCATTATGGATTATGCTAATGGCCATCTGCCCATAATTGATATTTTGTTCTTCAGTCATAGAAAAAGAAACATAATCAACCATAAAAGACGATTTTGTTGTGATAAATGCTTATGCAATTCTTTTATTCTCCATTATGTTTTTTCATAATTTCCTAGTTAATTATTTAGTAGTATAATACTTTTACAGCAATAGAACTGTCACTGCATTCCAAATAGGGATTTGAAATATATTGTATATACACAGTGATGTCATCCCTAATATCCTCATGCAGCTGGGAAAAACAAATCAACTCAATGACATCTAACACATACTTGGGCTGATTTTTTGTTTGTTTTTCCACATGTTGGAGGATAACTCATACTTTAGTTTTCTGTAGAGTAAGAATTATATGTAAAAAAAATCAATCCAGAAAAATATAGACTTAATGGTTATGGTGGATAACCAATTAAGCCAAGTCTCCTTTGATTTTGTATATACATTCCTAAATTAAAGGAAAATTCCTTTTCTATAAAGAATGTGTTGGCAACTCCACTCTCCATCACAATAAAAGACTCCCTTTTGCAGGTGTGCCTGAAAGTCGTTGTAGATATATGAAGCAAAAAAAAAAAAAAAAAAAAAAAAAAAAAAAAAAAAAAAAATTCATGGTGTGTGTGAAGAGAACTCCACTAAATACTACTAAATGCTAGAAGTAAACACAAAAGAAGTTAAAGATGTGGAACTTGCCCTAGAAGAATTTATGATTCAGCTGGGAGCTGTACTCTACACCTTAGAAACATTTATAAGCAAGACATCCTGGGTGAATTGATAGAGGTTTTAAGTGCTGAAAAGTAAGGATTCATGCGGTAGAACTGCCAGCAGAAATTGCTCACTATTTTTAAAGGTCTAATGTCACTAAGAAGACAAATTAATTTTTTTCTGAGATCTCTGGAATCTGCATGTATAGAGTAAGTAGATGTCATTTGAAGATGGTAACAAAAAAGCCCTACATTGATAACTGAAATGTCATCACTGGGGATTTATGTCTTTGAATTAGGCACTTCCTTCCCCATGAATGAGGTATGATTATCATCTCAGAAAGGCTAAGGAGTGAAATGCACCTATATGCATTTATACTGGTGAGGTAAATTCCTACGTATAGAGTATACCTGAACATGTTCTACCTCAGCATTCATGCTTGTCTGTATATAATTCAAAGATGTATTATAGATGTTTTTCTTCTCGAAAAAAAGTCTTAAAAAATTAAATTTGAAGTCTATTTTTATCCATCTTTTGCTTGTATTTATGACGCTTTTCAACTTATTCTACTCTCAACAAATGTATTCAGGAGGAGTTTGTAAAGTTCTGAATGTCTATCAACACCCATGACACTACTCCCATGATTATGTCTTTATAAACAGGAATCGCATGAGTTCAATATCCTGACCACAACCAACCAGGGATTAGGGCCAGCTATATAGAGAACAAGAACTAAACCAATCTAATCACCTCTCTCTTGGGGAATTTTAATTTGGAGATATAGAAAAGAGCAGAAACAGAATGAGACAAAACAAGAAGTAGGAGAATGAGGCAGTAGAATCCAGGATTATTCAGAAGCCATGACATGAGAGGAGACTACAGAGAAATCAGTGGGCAATAATGAAAATAGAACAGAAGAAGCAGATAAACAGAAATGCTGAGTCAGGAATGTGATAGAGTTGCTAGAATAGGGAGCAATGAACATATGTTGGTGAGAGGATAGGAGTAAAACTGGGTTTCTTCTTGGAGACTCTCTCCTGTCCTCCGCTTGTCTGTGTATCTTTCCAATTAACACTTTTGAACTCAGTCAACCTGAACACACCTCTGTTCCTTGCACACTGAAAGATCCCAATAACACAGTGTCTTATCTGAATTTCAGAACCTTCTGCTGAATTCCATTCCAAATTTCTTCTCCCTGCTTCTGTCTCTCCTATAAAAAAAAGTTCCCAAGTCGCCGGGCGCAGTGGGTCACGCCTGTAATCCCAGCACTTTGGGAGGCCAAGGCGGGCGGATCACCTGAGGCCGAGAGATTGAGAGCAGCCTGACCAACATGGAGAAACCCCTTCTCCACTAAAAGTACAAAATTAGCTGGGTGTGGTGCCGCATACTTGTAATCCCAGCTACTCGGGAGGCTGAAGCAGGAGAATCGCTTTAACCTAGGAGGAGGAGGTTGCGGTGGGCGGAGATCGCGCCATTGTACTCCAGCGTGGGCACCAAGAGCGAAACTCTATCTCAAATAAAATAAAGTTCCTAAGTCAAGACTCCATTACCTTTTGTTTGCAAGTACAAAGAAAGAATGGGTGGTTGCTTAAGAAGGCCGTTGTCTGTCAGAGGATACTAGTACTGGTTTGCAAAAGTTGTCTACTTACTGTCTTCGATTCTTCCCCTTCCATTTGTTCTTGATCTCACTCTAATTAGTCTTTTGACTCTACCATTCCACCACAACTACTTTTATGTATGCCAAGAATCATCTTCACACTGTTAAATCCAGTGTCAAATCCTCCATCCTCATCTTATTTAACATATAGCAGCATTTGAAATAGTTGATGACTCCCTTTTTCTCAAAAACTTCCTTCATTTGGCTGCTGACATCATACTTCTAATTTTCCTGCCACCCCACTGGCCACTCCTTCTCAGTCTTCTTTCCTAGTTCATTCTCATCTTCCCAGGCTCATAATGTTGTTATGCCACAGGGCTCAGTCTTTGAACTTTCTAAAAATCTACACTCACCTTCTAGGTGGTGCCATGCAGCCTTAGGACTTCACGATCTATTAGCTGATGACCTCATTTTTATACTCATTCTAAGCTATCCTCTCTACTTCACACTCACATATTTAATTGTCAAATCAAGATCTCCACTTGGCTAATAAGTATTGCAATACTATTAAGTACCCAACCGAATTCCCGATTTTTTCTTCTTCTCATAATTTTCTGTTCCTTTTAAGTTCTGAGTTAATGTTAATTCCATCCTTCTAGTTGCTCAACTCAAAATTTCTGGAGTCATCCTTGATTTTTCCGTCCTCTCAATCTTAAAACCATCCAGAAATGCTCTGAGTAATATCTTTAATATATATACAGAATCTCTCCACTTCTCACCCACTCCCATTGCTACAGACTTGATCCAAGACACATATTCTCCTGTCTTGATTATTCTAAGCGTTTCCCTGTTTACAAACTTGGTCTCATAAGTCTGTTCTTGACACATCAACCAGGGTGCTAAGAGTTTCCTTGTTTACAAACTTGGCCTCATAGGTCTGTTCTTGACACATCCACCAGGGTGATCTTGTTGAAACAGGAATCAGATCTTGGCATTCCTCTGCTAAAACATAATTTTTGGCTTGAGATCTTACTCAGAGTGATAGCATTTCAAACTTTCCACCTGGCAGGGTGTGGTGGCTCATGCCTGTAATCCCAGCACTTTGGGATGCCGAGGTGGGTGGATCACTTGAGGTCAGGAGTTTGAGACCAGTCTGGTCAACATGGTGAAACCCCATCTCTACTGAAAATACAAAAAAAAAAAAAAACAAACAACAAAAAACAAACAACAAAAAACAGCTGGGCATGGTGGCGCATGTCTGTAGTCCCAGCTACTCCGGAGGCTGAGGCAGGAGAATTGCTTGAACCTGGAAGGCAGAGGTTGCAGTGAACCGAGATCGCACCATTGCACTCCAGCCTGGGTGACAGAGTGAGACTCTGTTCCCCAACCCCCCCGACAAAAGAAAACTTGCTACCTTTCCTTTCCATCTGACACTGCCCATTTACTCCTCCCTATTGCCCTCTCCTGCTTTTTTTTTCTCTATAACACTTTGACTCTTCTAAAATACTATTTCTTTTACTTATATATGTTGTTTATTGCCTGATTCTGTTCCTAAGACTAGACATTTTTTTCTTTCTTATGCGTGATTCAAATACATAAAATAAGTATTTGCTAAATTAATTAGTTAAGTAATTGACGTGCCCTAACACTAGAACAAGAAGGAATCACCTGAATACAAATAAAAAGTCATAAATATTAGGAATCTGTATTAGTCCATTTTCACACTGTATAAAGATACTATCTGAGACTAAGTAGTTTATAAATAAAATAAGTTTAATGACTCACAGATCCACATGGCTGGGGAGGCCTCAGGAAACTTAAGAATCGTGGTAGAAGGCAAAGGGGAAGCAAGACTCATCTTACATGGCAGCAGGAGAGACAGAGAGAGCAAATGTGGAAGTGCCACACTTTAAAGCCACCAGCTTCCATGAGAACTCACTCACTATCAAGAGAACAGCATGGGGGAAAATGTCCCCGTGATCCAATCCTTTACGAGAAGGTTCCTTCCTTGATACGTAGGGATTACAATTTGAGATGAGATTTGGGTGGGGACACACAGTCAAACCATATCAAAAACCTTCCCTATATCCTGTCACAAGCTAGCTGTCTTTGTTAATTGTCCTATCATTGTTCAAAGGGACCCACTGCTCCTTTCTCTTTGTCTTCTCTCTCCCTCCAAAGTTACACTGTGTTAGACATGGCTCAGGCATGGTTAAATGTTGGTTTCACCATTAGATGAAGCAGTGTAAAATCAATATTGTTATTCAGTTGGTTTCAAAAATACCTTCCTTTGCTGGCTGTGATGGCTTCCTTACAGATGTCCCTGTCAACCTGTTGACTAAATTGCCTCAGTAACTGGTACTAGGGAATGTGATGCTTTGTGGATTTGAATTAAAGCTATGAAAAAATAGAAATTGTCCGTGTGATTTTGTTGTTGTTTGTTTGTTTGTTTGTTTGTTTTTGATTTCCAGCCAGGCCTGTTTCTTCTAGGACAAGATTTAGCATCTCCTCTTTCTTTGCTTTTTTTCCTTTTCCTTTTCTGATAGACCTTAAAGGAAATATGCCAAGGCAGCTGCAGTGTGAAACCAATAGGGAAAAGGCTTATGTCCAGCTGTTCCTCAACCCTGAAAAATCACACATTCTCCATTTCTAAACAATGAACGGATGGGTCCGGGAATGCAAGAGAGTAGAATGTTGTAGAGTGGTGTGTTGTAGACAGTATCATGTTGTTTCATCTACTTTCCACCCTTCAACAATGCCAGTGTGTTAGGAGTATTCAAAACTTGACCTATTATCAACCAACCCCCTAATAATCAGTTAACACCTTAATTATCAGCTAATTGGTAACTAATATTAGTGTTATCAGTAGAACTTTTGGCACAGATTACATGGTAGTCAACAAAGATGGGTTCCTCAATCTTGCCTGAAGGGAAAAAAATGACTGTTTTCTTATTTTAAACATTTTCCCAACGAAATTCTGATCATTTCCTTGTGAATAGCATATTTTACATTTATAAAATAATCCAGCAGCAGAGTGTCAGGTGAAACATCATTCTTGATATCATTTTCTATTAAAAATCCATGTAAATAGTAAGTACTCAATAAATCCTTTGTGAATTAAGTCTGAGCCCACACTCAGACCTAAGATAGAGGCAATCCATTCAAAGAAAAACAAATAGAGACTCAATAAATGGTCAGAAAGCTAGGCCAGATTGCCCCATTCCCAATCCAATCTTCCTCCCACTAAGCAACTTGCTGTCATGAAGTAGGGATTATATTAAATACTCTGATTCTCAAGCCTGGAATTCTGTAGGGCAGTAAACTGGAAGAAGCCTAGTGACAGTTGGTATCTAGATGCTGAATGTAATTTTTATTTTTACTTTTTGCATTTTTATGAGGCAGAAAATAAAAATATGCAGTTATTGAAGAGAAACTGAGCAATCAGCTACCAGTTAAACAAAATGTTAACCTATTTTCATGCCAAACTGAGGATTCAAATTGTACTCAACTATAATCATTGTTCTATTCATTCTACTTTGATGTCTTGAGAGTTACTCAAAAGTAGGGACAATATTCCATTCTCAGTCCATGTGGATGGCACTCCGGCCCAAGGAAGCTGCTCTCTAAGAAATGAATTAATTAATAAATTATTATTAATAAAAGAAATGGCTTAATGGCATTAAAGGGCCATTAGCACCCACAGCGGAGCACACACACACACACACACACACACAATTCAAGATTAGTCGTTGGCCGGGCAAGGTGGCTCACGCCTGCAACCCCAGTACTTTGGGAGGTTGAGGCGTGGGAATCACCTAAGGACAGCAGTTTGAGGCCAGCCTGGCCAACATGGTGAAACCCCGTCTGTACTAAAAATACAAAAATTAGCCAAGGGTGGTGGCAGGTGCCTATAATCCCAGCTACTTGGGAGGCTGAGGCAGGACAATCTCTTGAACCCAGGAGGCAGAGGTTGCAGTGAGCTGAGATTGTGCCACTGCACTCCAGCCTGGGCGACAGAGTGAGGCTTCATCTCAATAAATAAATAAATAAATAAATAAATAAAAATAAATAAAAGCAGGGGTTACAATCCTAGTCTCTGATTAAACAGATGTTAAACCAGCAAAGATCAAAAAAGACAAGGGCATTACATAATGGTAAAGGGATCAATTCAACAAGAAGAGCTAACTATCCTAAATATATATGCACCCAACACAGGAGCACCCAGATTCATAAAGCAAGTCCTTAGAGACCTACAAAGAGACTTAGACTCCCACATAATAACTGGGGGAGACTGTAAGACCCCGCTGTCAATATTAGACAGATCAACGAGACAGAGAATTAACAAGGATATTCAGGACTTGAACTCAGCTCTGGACCAAGCGGACGTAAGAGATATCTACAGAATTCTCCACCCCAAATCAACAGAATATACATTCTTCTCAGCACCACATCGAACTTATTCTAAAATTGACCACATAATTGGAAGTAAAACACTCCTCAACAAATGCAAAAGAATGGAAATCATAACAGTCTCTCAGACCACAGTGCAATCAAATTAGAACTCAGGATTAAGAAACTCACTCAAAATCACACAACTACATTGAAACGGAACAACCTGCTCCTGAATGATTACTGGGTAAGTAACGAAATTGAGGCAGAAATAAGTAAGTTCTTTGAAACCAATGTGAACAAAGACACAACGTGCCAGAATGTCTGGAACACAGCTAAAGCAGTGTTTAGAGGGAAATTTGCAGCACTAAATGCCCACAGAAGAAAGCGGGAAAGATCTAAAATCGATACCTAACATCACAATGAAAAGAACTAGAGAAGCGAGTGCTCATGAATTTAAAAGCTAGCAGAAGACAAGAAATAACTAAGACCAGAGCAGAACTGAAGGAGATAGAGACATGAAAAACCCTTCAAAAAAAATCAATGGATCCAGGATCTGGTTTTTTGAAGAGATTAATAGCTAGACGGCTGGCCAGACAAATCAAGAAGAAAAGAGAGAAGAATCAAATAGACACATTTAAAAAAATGATAAAGGGGGCTGGGCATGGTGGCTCATGCCTGTAATCTCAGCACTTCGGGAGGCCGAGGTGGGCAGAACACCAGACGTCAGGAGTTCAAGACCAACCTGGCCAACATGGTGAAACCCCATCTCTTCTAAAAACACAAAAATTAGCCAAGCGTGTTGGCAGGTGCCTGTAATCCCAGATATTGGGAGGCTGAGGCAGGAGAATCGCTTGAACCTGGGAGGCAGAGGTTAAAGTGAGCGAAGATTGCACCACTGCACTCCAGCCTGGATGACAGAGAAAGATTCAGTCACCAAAAAAAAAAAAAAAAAAAAACTAAAACTGATACAGGGGATATCACCAATGTTCCCACAGAAATACAAACTACCATCAGAGAATACTATAAACATCTCTACAAAAATAAACTAGAAAAAAAATCTAGAAGAAATGGATAAATTCCTGGACACCTATACCTTCCCAAGACTAAACCAGGAAGAAGTTGAAACCCTGAATAAACCAATAATAAGTTCTGAAACTGAGGCAGTAATTATTAGTCTACCAAGCATAAAAAGCCCAGGACCAGATGGACTCACAGCCAAATTCTACCAGAGGTACAAATAGGAGCTGGTACCATTCCTTCTGAAACTATTCCAAACAATAGAAAAAGAGGGGCTCCACCCTAACTCATTTTGTAAGGCCAGCATCAGTCTGATACCAAAATCTGGTAGAGACACAGCAAAAAAAGAAAATTTTAGGCCAATATCCCTGATGAACATCGATGCAAAAATCCTCAATAAAATACTGGCAAACTGAATCCAGCAGCACATCAAAAAGCTTATCCACCATGATCAAGTCGGCTTCATCCCTGGGATGCAGGGCTGGTTCAACATATGCAAATCAGTAAACGTAATCCATCACATAAACAGAACCAATGACAAAAACCATATGATTATCATAATAGATATAGAAAAGGCCTTTGATAAAATTAAACACCCCTTCATGCTAAAAACTCTCCATAAACTAAGTATCGATGGAACGTATCTCAAAATAATAAGAGCTATTTATGGCAAACCCACAGCCAATAACATACCGAATGGGCAAAAGCTGGAAGCATTCCCTTGAAAATTGGCACAAGACAAGAAAGCCCTCTCTCACCACTCCTATTCAAGATAGTATTGCAAATTCTGGCCAAGGCAATTGGGCAAGAGAAACAAATAAAGCACATTCAAATAGGAAGAGAGGAAATCAAATTGTCTCTGCAGATGACATGATTACATATTTAGAAAACCCCATCATCTCAGACCACAATCTCTGTACATACAGCATATACTGTACTATATATTACTTTAATTGTTTGTGAATTTCCCATATGTCATGGAGAAATAAATTATGAAATTTAAATATGCTGTCATATTTTTTGCAATAATGAAAATTTATCAAATGCACTGTATTACACCATTTGAAGGTGGTATATAAAATGTAAGGTTTATTCATTAATTTAAACATTGCATTAGCAATGTCTTATTCAATAAAATTTAATACAATCTTTTTTTTTTTTTTTTTTTTTTTTGAGGCGGAGTCTCGCTCTGTCGCCCAGGCTGGAGTGCAGTGGCCGGATCTCAGCTCACTGCAAGCTCCGCCTCCCGGGTTCACGCCATTCTCCTGCCTCAGCCTCCCAAGTAGCTGGGACTACAGGCGCTCGCCACCTCGCCCGGCTAGTTTTTGTATTTTTAGTAGAGACGGGGTTTCACCGTGTTAGCCAGGATGGTCTCGATCTCCTGACCTCGTGATCCGCCCGTCTCGGCCTCCCAAAGTGCTGGGATTACAGGCTTGAGCCACCGCGCCCGGCCAATTTAATACAATCTTATCTGCAACTTCAATTGCCACAGCTCCCACTGAAAACAGAGATCGCCACAGATTGACCCAGAGGTACCGAACTTTTCTCCACAATTGCCGTTGACAGCTGAGTGTGCCATGCTCTTTCTTCCAGGAAAATCACAGCTCAGCACTACTGGTGCAGTATTCTTTTTTTTTTTTTTAAACAACAGAAATTTATTTTATCATAGTTCTGGAGGCTGGAAGTCCAAGATCAAGGTGTCAGCAGGTTGGTTTCTTCTGAGGTCTCTCTTCTTGGCTTGCAGATGACTGCCTTCCTGCTATGGCCTCACCTGGCCTTTCCTCTGTGAACACGCATCCTTGATGTCTCTGTGTGTGTACAAATTTTCTGTTCCTAAAAGGATACTAGTCAGATTAAAATAGGGCCCGTTCTATCAGGCTCACTTATCTTAATCACTTCTTTATAGGCCCTATCTCCAAATGCTGTCACATTCTCAGATACTGAGGGTTAGGGATTCACCATATGAATCCTGGAGAAACACAATTCAACCCATGACAGAGGGTCCCGGGCTACAATTCATTAGGCTCCTCACAAGGTCCTGATGCGCAGAGCAAACAGTTGACTTTAGTGGCCGACTTACCCGTCTTTCCTGGTTTACATCCCTACTCCTCTTTGGGATCATACTCGCCAATAAAGACTTCATACATAGGCTTGCTCTCAAGCCCTTCTTTCTGAGGAATTGGGACTAAGGCACTTAATGGAAATTTTGGATGGTGTCCTACTGCAGGGTCAACCAGACCTGTCAAATGTGGCCCCAGCAGTCCTTTCTACTCTCACTGCCCCGTCTGCACAGGGCTTGGCCTGTGCTTACCACACCAGACTCCAAAATTGACAAATGGGATCTAATTAAACTAAAGAGCTTCTGCACAGCAAAAGAAACTACCATCAGAGTGAACATGCAGTATTCTTAAGAAGACCTTTCTGTTCCTGACACAGTATCCGTATCTAAAAGCAATAAGGTCATCATTCTAAATAAAAAAAGATGAATTATTTATGAATCTTAGAAATCATGAGTGGGCTAAATAAGGATGATAAAAGGAAAGAGTATCTTTCTTCTCAACAGAATTAAAAATTTTTCAAAAATCTGACTATTCTTAGTTAAATAAACAGCATATAGATAGTATCATGAGTAGCCTGCTTACTCATTCTTAATCCCTTATCAATCTCTTATTTCTATGGATTGGCTTCTTAGCACAGCTCATTTATGCAGAAGAACCTTGTCCAAATAAGGGAGCGAAATACTCTTGAAATGTTTGGCAGGCCACAAGTGCAGAATATTTGAAAGAAAATGTCGTGTTGTGTCCACCTGGGTATATTTATATACGTCGTTTCTTGATTTGTGAACCAAACAGTGTAGACTCCACTTGTCTTCAGTGGCTGTTTGAAGAATTTAAAACACAGTGAGACACCACTAGATCTCTGTGCCATCAGACAGCCTAGGGAATTGGCTGAGACAGGTAAGCCTGAGTGTATCCTGAAAGGTATTCACTAGAGAATAGATGGGAATGAGTTTCAGAAAACAGACTGATCTTGACAGGGAGCCTCTCTCCTACAGAAATCATTCATTGTGGGTAACTTTGGGAAGACAATGAGTGTTTATGTAATGAAGGACTTTTTTGTTTTGTTTTGGGTTTTTTTTTTTTTTTTTTTTTTTTTTTTAGTTCTTGTAGTAAATTAATGGGAGGGAGAATTCTGGAACCTCTGTTAAGTCACTGACAGAAGGGGCTAACTGACCATACAAGCAATTGGTTTAGTGATATAATGTGTCAGAAAAGCTACACAGCTGAGCTGACATCTCTAGAGTGAAACATTCACCATTCCCACAGATAAGCATACAGTTGCTTTTCTGGCTTAGGTAGGGTCAGGAATTTCATGATCTTTTATTTATTTTAAACTTCATTTTATTTTCATGACATTGGGAAGATAAATCTGATTCATAGAGCTTGATGTTGTAGCTCAGGTGAGGCTATGGAATAGCAGCTGGCTTGCTGAGTCAATTAAGCAATAATTAATCACTTATGGACTGCATAAACATACCAGCTTTATTTAAAGTTTGGGGATGGTGGTGGGGTATGTGTGTACAAATGTGTGTATGCGTCTGTAAAGTGTCTTCTCTGGTCTCCAGAAACCTAGCAATGAAATTGTGTTCCTGAAAATAGCCTGATTAAAATGCACTCTTTCCTGAACTCTTGTGGTCCTCTCATTGGTTTCCCACATCCACTTTTACTTATATTCATATCAGCCTGAGAAATTGGAGCCATTGGCCTGGAACACAAATCTGATTATGACATTCCACTGTGTAAACTCTCCAATGGCTTCAATTTTGTTCGAAAATAAAACTAAATTCTTTATGATGACATGAAATGACCATCACCATTGGCACTTGTCATAGCTTCCTTTACGTACCCTCACATAACCAAAAGATAAACTACACTGGACTGTTCCCAGAAAACAGCATAGGGTGTTTAATTCCATGCTTTTGAACATTCTCTTCTTATTGCCTAGAATGCTCCTACTACCACACTCCATGAACTCTTAACTCCAGTTTTAGCCTGGAGAAGCGTGAGTCTATTTCGAAAGACAAATACCCAAAATAGACAATTAGTCTTCTGCAGCAAAATGGTAGATAAAGAGAACTGAAACTACCCTTGCAATGAACACCTAGTTAATGCTGAACTAGATATAAAAAAATTCTTTCACATACGTAGTTGAGATCATAATTTCTGGTGTTCCAAATTAAGAAAAAAACTGCTAAGTAAGAAGTATATGAGTTAATATTAATGCTATAACTATTATAGGGATAAGAATGATAAAGGGTTGTGGGTATCAGTAATATAAGAATTGGAGTTTTTGACATCCATCTGAGAACAGATTAGGCCTTTGGCTTATGGAGGAAAATAATTTGAAGTAAAATACTGGCTTAAAGACAAGCACCTTGAAGGTTTACATCTTTGGCTAAATGATGAGGTACGGGGGAATAAAAGAAACAACAAATTAAGACTCCTAACAATCCAGGGATATGACGGGTGAGAAATTTTGTGTTTTCATGTCTCTGGGTAGGAAAAAAATGTCAAAATATCTCTTCTAAAAATTCAAAGCTCTAGGTCTGTAACACATGTGGATATGAAACTACACTCCACCTGTGCAATGCAGGAAACCTCAAGCCAAGAAATTGGCATAAAATCGGAAATAAACTGCCTTTATCCCTGGACACTGGCAAACACGAAATCATCCTGAAAGAATTTGCCTCCAGTTCAGATGACTCACAGTTTCCTGAAACTACTCATAGACATATAATAGCAAAACCGCAGACCAACAACAGGGGAACAATCCTAAGAGCTACCAAGGGAGGGAGAAGTTTACCTACAAAGAAGTGATAGACCATTACGTGGGTGTAAGTTTCTCAAAAGCAATAAAAGAAGCCAGAAGACAATGAAATCATTCCTTCAGGCAATGGAAGAAAGTAATTGTAAATTCAGCAATCTGTAACTGACTGATTATAATGTAAAAATGAATATACTTTCAGACAAAGAAAGATTGAGAGGTCACCAGATTATAGGTTTTGCTATAATGTTAATGGAACTACTACATAAAAATAAACATTACACTCAGAGGAAGGACTGAGATGTAACAAGCAACGGTGAAAAAGAAGTTGATAAATATGTGGGTAATTTTTAAGTATGAGCTACATAAAACAATAAATGTAGCCTAATTTTAGATGGGCATAAATGAAATGGAATTAAAATCCTAGACATCTAAGAATGGAAGAGGATGATCTCTGTAAAAAGTGATCTAAGAACTTTATTGTGCAAAAGGGGAGTAGAGGCACTGGTAAAGTTTAGAGTTTAAGTCACTTCTTTAAAATCTCAAAGTTGATGACTAAAACATTAGAAATAAAATGTGCAAAAAAGGAAAACTGAAATGAATGCAATGTATTCTTTATATGCTAATGGAGGAAAATGTAACAAAGGTGAGCAGATTAGTAAATAGAATGCAAGAAAGGAGGGAGGTAAACTGAAGCAAAGAGAAAGTCTAGAAAGAAAGAAATGCAAAAAGAAAATGGTAGAAATATATTGAAATATATCTGTCATCACAATAAATGTAAACGTCCTTAATTGTCAGTTAAAATCAATGCTCTTATATTGCATATAAAACATGTAGCCATATGTTGTTTATAAGAGAGATGATTAAAATTCAAAGACCTTGGGAAGCTCAAGATAAAGGAATGGAAGAAAACAAATCAGGATTAATATGCCATGGGTATATGAATATCAGTATTAAGCAAAATAGAATTTAGACAAAAGAGCATTTTAGTTATATGATAATGCTAAAATGTATACTAAAGAGATACTAGTGGGAATTTATAAGCACCTAACACATAATATCAAAACATGTAACACCAAAAATATCAGAATTATAAAGAGAAAAATCATAAATACATGCTCATAGTGGAAGATTTCAATATCTCTTGCTCAGAAACTAATGAATCAATCAGTAATACATATAAAGACTACAAAACATTTGTATATCAAAATTAGAAAGCTTTATTTAATGGACATATAGAATCTCACACCTAGCAATTAGATAATAAACTTTTTTTCAAAGCACAGATGGGGCTTTAATAAAAAATTAACCACATTTTTTTGTGGCACATAAACACCATGGAATAGTATGCAGCCATAAAAAAGGATGAGTTCATGTCCTTTGCAGGGACACGGATGAAGCTGGAAACCATCATTCTCAGCAAACTAACACAAGAACAGAAAACCTAACACTGCATGTTCTCACTCATAAGTGGGAGTTGAACAATGAGAACACATGGACACAGGGAGAGTAACATCATACACCAGGGCCTGTTGCGGGGGTGTGTGGGCTGGGGGAAGGATAGCATTAGGAGAAATATCTAATATAGATGACAGGTTGATGGGTGCAGCAAACCACCATGGCACCTGTATACCTATGTAACCAACCTGCACATTCTGCACATGTATCCCAGAACTTAAGGTATAATTAAAAGATTACAATTTTAATCCACAAAGAAAATCTTAAATACCAATCAATATCATATGGACTATCTATATGGTTTGAGATGAAATGAAATAACAGAGACCGGGCGTAGTGGCTCATGCCTATAATCCCAGCACCATGGGAGGCAGAAGTGGGCAGATCACGAGGTCAGGAGATCGAGACCATCCTGGCTAACACAGCAAAATCCCATCTCTACTCAAAATAGAAAAAAATGAGCCGGGCGTGGTGGTGGGCACCTGTAGTCCCAGCTACTCAGGAGTCTGAGGCAGGAGAATGGCGTGAACCCGGGAGGCGGAGCTTGCAGTGAGCAGAGATTGTGCCACTGCACTCCAGCCTGGGCGACAGAGCAAGACTCCGCCTCAATAAAAAAAAGAAAAGAAATGAAATAACAGAAATAAAAAGGTAAAAGAAAACTAATTCCTTATTACTTAGAAAGATTAAAATATATTTATAATAATTTATGGTAAAGAAATTAAATCATATTTTGAAATGAATGACAATGAAAACATTTCATATCAATAGTTGTGACACACAGCCAAAGCAGTAATGACAGGGAAAGGTTTAGACCCAACTGCATATATCAGAAAAGATGAAAAGCTTAAAACGAGGGAGCCAAATGTGCTACACAAAAACCTAAAACAAAGAATAGCTGCACAAAAGCAAATAAAGTAGAAAAGGAGTATGTAAATATAAAATCAGAAATAAAGAAAAAAGCAAAGAAATAATAGAAGCAATAATACAAAACGTGTGTTTTTTTTTAAAAAAGTCAAATAGGTAAAAACTCTGGAAATACAGATTAAAAGGGTAAACAAAAAAGTCAAATAAACAATATTATAAGTGAAAATATGAACATAACTACAAATATACTTATAAAATTTTTAAAGTGTAAAGGAATATTATGAACAACTTTCTGCCAGTATACACTTAAACATGTATAAGATAGACAATTTCCTAGCAAAACTTCTCAGAAGTGTGTCACAAAAACACTGAAAACCCGAATAAACCTACAACCAGTAAATATATGAAATCAGTAGATAAAAATCTGCCTGTGAAAAGATGCCAACACGCACACACATAAACGTATATGCACATATCCAGGCAATATTCTAGTCACGTTCTGTCAAACCTTTAAGGAAGAGAGAATCCCTATATCATACAAAGAGTTCTTGGGATCCAGCTTCAGTGTTGATTGAAAAGCATCTTGGAGTTACAACGTGCAGAACCACTGATCTGGGGCTACTCCTTCATTTTATAGCTGAGAAAGGTGAGACTTAGCCAGGTAAAGGGACTTAGCTCACGGAGCCAGTTCTGTTCCTTGAATTGCAGGTGATATTTTTATTGGCACAGGAAGATCTGATGAAAATCTTACTTGGACATTTTTCTCACGCTGACCTGCACATCTTACACTTTTCACACCTCTTCTCTTTTGGGAATGGTTATCAGTACTAGCAAGTTGTATTTTTGATGAGCCCATAATTGGTGGTTACTGAGCGCCATTGTACTTTGGAGCAGTTTTGAAATTGAAATCAAATTTTTCAGGAGGAGTAAAGGAGCAGAAAACAAATTTCCCAGTTGACCACCTCAACATTAGGTTTTCACAACACAGAAAATGAAATAGAAGTATTTTCTACATCTTTTTTTTTTTTTTTTTTGAGACGGAGTCTCACTGTCACCCAGGCTGGAGTGCACTGGTGCAATCTCGGCTCACTGAAACCTCTGCCTCCCGGGTTCAAGTAATTCTTCTGCCTCAGCCTCTGAGGTAACTGGGATTACAGGCACATGCCACTACACCTAGCTAATTTTTGTATTTTTAGTAGAGACAGGGTTTCGCCATGTTGGTCAGGATGGTCTTGAATTCCCCACCTCAGGTGATCTGCCCACCTTGGCCTCCCAATGTGCTGGGATTACAGGTGTGAGCCACCATGCCCGGCCCCTTCTGTGTTTCTTATACTCCACCTCAAGAAAAGGCTAGCCCCAGTTTCTTCCTGCTAAAGAACAATGAGAAAAAAAACTACCTTCTTGTTAATTTTGGCCAAGTTGTCAAAAATTAGGGTTTTCAAAATGATTTTACTAAAGCTAGAGGAAAAGCAAAATGAAAACAAACTAAAAGAAAGAGAGGATCAGAAAAATAGTCGTATCTCAACTGTAGTTTTCTAATCTGAGGAGATAAAGATATGGTAAGAAGGTCCCCATGCATAATAAGAACCCTGCCCAGAAAACACCCCCATTTCATTCAGAAGGTCTTTTCATATAGAACTTGAATCAACTGAATTTGATCAAGGGTGATCATAGTGTTGATAGCCCAGCTCCAAGTGCATCAAGCAAACCTATACTTTTCCTGATACATAGTAGCAAGATCGTAAAGCACTAAAACTCAAAACCGTCCTCCAACCACCTTCCCTTTGTCCTGTGGTTATCTCCTCACAAGTGCCTACAACATCTTACTCTTTGTCAATACTTTCACCTTTTACTTTTGTCAATGGAACAAGTCTACAACCTCCAGGCCTTAGAATTAGTGGCCTCCAAG